>NC_090236.1:31873629-32011129 GCF_024489055.1 Chanodichthys erythropterus | reverse complement strand
TGAAAAATTAATTACTCACCCTCATGTCGATCCACACCTGTAAGACATTCGTTGACATTCGGAACACAAATTAAGATATTTTTGATAAAATCCGATGGCTCAGTAAATTAATTTACACTTTCAAATGCCCAGAAAGGTATTAAAGTTATATTTAAAACAGTTCATGTGACAACAGTGGTTCAACCTTAAAGGATTAGTCCACTTTCACATAAAATTTTCCTGATAATTTACTCACCTCTATGTCATCCAAGATGTCCATGTTCTTCTTTCTTCAGTCGAGAAGAAATTAAGGTTTTTGATGAAAACATTCTAGGATTATTCTCCTTATAGTGGACTTCAATGGTCTCCAAACAGCTGAAGGTTTCAATGCAGCTTCAAAGGGTTTTAAACGATACCAGACGAGGAATAAGGGTCTTATCTGCGCTTTACATAAACAAATGATCGCCTTCCAAGTGCTTCCGCCAAAACCGCACTTTCATATTCTTCAAAAAGCTTACGCTGTACTTCCTACGCCTTCCCTATTCAACTTACGGACCGAACGGAGGTTAGCGCCAGTTATATTTTTTCCGCAAGTAGAATAGGGAAGGCGTAGGAAGTACAGTAAAAGCTTTTCTAAGAATACGAAAGTGAACCGTTTTAAATATAACTTTAGTACCTTTCTAAAAGATTCGTAAAGCTTCATGAAGCAGTGTTTTGAAATCGGCCATCACAGATATTGTTGATTAAAATCATTATTTAGTTTTTTTGGTACACAAAAAGTGTTCTCATTGCTTCGCAACATTATGGTTGAACCACTGTAGTCACATGAACCGTTTTTAATATAACTCTAGTACCTTTCTGGGCATTGAAAGTGTAAATTAACTTGCTGACAATGCAGGCCTCACTGAGCTATCGGATATCGGATTTATCAAAAATATCTTAATTTGTGTTCTGAAGATGAATGAAGGTCTTACGGGATTTGAACGACATCAGGGTGAGTAATTAATGACAGAATTTTCATTTTTTTGGTGAACTAACCCTTTAAAAGGGATAGTTCACATACAAATATGGAAATTTTGTCATTTACAGTACATCACCCTCATGTCCTTCCAAATTTATAGGACTTTCTTTCTTCTGCAGAACACAAAAGTAGTTATTTTAAAGAATGCTTCAATTTTGTCCATGTAATGAAAGTCAACTGGGTCCTAAACAACACTGGACCCTATATGGACTTTCAATGAATGGACAACAAACATGTCCCACAGAAGAAAGAAATGCACACAGGTTTGGAATGACAATCCTACAGTCTCTGTTTGCATATGTATAGAATTATAATTTCTCTAGGGATGCAACTAATGATTAGCCAATTTCTTCCATTCGTTTTTCTACAGAAGTCTGTCTCTGGAAGTACCATGAAGTTAATATAACATCACATCATGGTAGAGGGAACCCCCTCCTCATGACCGTCCACCACCAGCCTCCAGATCATAAATCTCTTACAGGGTAGTCCTAACTCCAATGACAGACTGAGCGCCTCAGAAAATAATTTATGACCACACTGTCAACACACGTAGTGAGGGAAACAGGCATTGCTTACACAGTGACAGTGACATGACCTGCAAATTAAGAATAAATCGGCAAACTTGACTAAAATTTGTGTGGCCCTTTTCTGGTAAAGTCATTTAATGGTACATTGAATTTATCACACCATAAAATAATCAATGGACCCACTTGCCTGACTTGCATTTAAAAATATGGTCATTTATAAAATACACACAAAACACAGAAGAAAAGCTTCCATTTTGGCAGCATAACACTGTAACCTTTTAGCAAATGATGTTTATTTTTAATACAGTAGTTTTCATAACCAGTTCTATAAGACAAAGACAACTACACACAAACTCCACATAAAATATATTAAGCTGTCATCAACTGAATGTTTTCAACAGGTAACATCAAAACTGTATAAATAACAGTCACATTAATGCCATGTTAAAAGTTATCAGTAAATGCAGATGTCAATATGTTGCATTAAATCAACAAGCTCTGACAAATCAAAACAAATCACTGCCCATAAACGTGCAAAGTTCAGTGCCCAAAATTAATGTATAATAATACAAATGTTAATAATAATTATGTTTTATAATCAGTTGTTTCGAGTTTCCCATTCAAACCTATATTGATTACTGACTATATAAGCACCTGTGGCACAAAACATAAGCACATTTTGTTGCGCTAAAGCTAAGATTTTGTTTCACAACTGATGCATCTTAAACGCAACAATGGAGAAGAGTCTTACCATTTTGGACGCCTTAGGCAAGTCAGTTCACTTTCCACATCTGAAATGTTCTTCATTACCAAGTATTTTGCGACCCACAGGCTACATTAGCCAGGCTGCTAAGTGTGCGTCCTGCTCTCCCCTCCATGTGCTCACAGCAGCACGCGCGTCGTGGGGCGCTTTGCATAGAGTCAGATCAGGGCTTGACGTCACGGTGCGACAACTCCACAAAATTACTACACAAAACATTATGAATTAACTTGTGGCGTGTGAAACTATCCTATATGGTCTATTTAGTTGCATTATCATCATAATAGTGATTGTAAACACCACAGTGTTTGATACTGAAACTAAAAATCTGACAACCGGACACTGTCAGATTTCACTTTTCAGGACTCTTGAGCATATTTCCTCCACATAAATCCAGGGTGTGTAATAAAACACTTATCTACAGTAACGCTCATGCTGAAAATGATTGTGATAACAATGCAGACCATCAAATGACATGGCAGTACCTCTAGACATTGAGCTCCACAGGTGTAAGAGGTTCATTAGAGGATGCTTGACAAACTGGAGCATGTTTTTAATGTATTTGGTTAAATCACACACCATTTTGATAAGTGATCAGATAAGGTGTTTGAGCATGTGTGCAAGAGATAAAAGGCATCTACAATGGTTTCCTTAAAAGTTCATAGAGTTAGCAGGACAAGACATTTATATTAGAGAAAATAGGAGGATGGATTGGCAACATCGATCCTGCAGAGTTTAACTCCTACCCTGATAATAAAACTCACCTTAGCCTGTGTCTCAATGTGCATACTAGCTATCCTAAACAGAATGTGACATTGGTAATATTCACTACTACTTAGGGCGGAGAGTATGCACATTGGGATGCAGGGTTGGGAAGACATTGATTAGCTTGTTCAGATGGGTTTCATTAGGGTTGGAGCTAAACTATGCAGGACAGCGGCACTCCAGGACAAACGTTGCCCATCCATAAAGTATGTCATCTACCAAACCTGACACACTTATAAACAAAAATTATTTGAAGGCGAGGGTAAGACTAAGCTAGATTTCCTATGGGATTCCATAGGAATCCCCCACTCCAACATGGTCTTCAAAACTGCTCCGCTGAAGGGAAGGATGTATATTTTCTTGCAGCAGGTGCAAAGCTCTTCTTAGCAAGTTAAATGTCTAAACATTACCTCATTTTTAAAAACAAATCAGTGTTGTAGTAAAATGTGTAGAGGAAAATTAGAAGTACTCATCTTTATTTTCTGGTAGATGATGTGATTAACTAAAAGCCAACCCACTGTAAACTTCTTGAATTCGAGCCAGATGATGACTGAATCACTATGTAGACATGTGATTCAGCCTAAGTGGCTTTACACAAAGCACTGGCTTTGATGCTTTTAAATTGAGAATGTAATTGTGACACAAGCATTAGTCATCCTAATCTGACAGATGAGCATTGCCAAGGTAAATTATGTGCACCAAATCAATTAAACATTGGATTGGTGCAGGACTGTTTCCTAATGGGAGGCTTAGAAAATGGGTCATCATGAAACTGATAAAGAAAATCAATGAGTCCACATTGAAGACATGATTAGCCAAAAAACACTTTTATAGAGAAACGCATTTTATGATTCAGAAAACAACAACATCTTGAATACATATGTGCATTATGTACAAAACATACAAAAACAAAACATTAAGTTAAGGCCAACGGTAAAACGGAACCGCGGACCATTTCATTACTAAAAAATAAAATTAAATACAAATAACCTCCACGGTTCAACTTGAGGCAGTGTAATTGTATAAATCAATGTCAGATTGTTCACTACTTGCCACACCCTTGATACCTTGTATTGGGAAGAACCATACAAGGATGCTTAAAACAATATCAGTCCATAAATTAAGTCCAAGCAACTTAAGAACTGCTTAACTGCTCAAGTCTCTGTTTCAAATGTTCACATTTTCTCCTTAATTGCTCTTTAAGTGATATCAGTTTTTGTTCATCTTCTTGCATGCTCACTATACACTCGGTGGCCTTCTTGAGGATCACCACTTTGGCAGCTTTCTCGTTGTTCGCCACGTCAGGAATTACGTCCCTCAGCGCGAAGAAACTCAGCTTGAGCTCATTCCGCCGTTGCCGCTCGAGCACGTTATGAGTCCTCCGTTTATCGTTATCCTCAGAGTCCGATGTCCTGGGACTCGCGCATTTTCGGTTGTGGCTAATTTGTTTAAACGCCCGAATGTGGCTCTCGAATTTAATCCTCTTGACTGCAGGCTGCTCGCTCCGCGTAGATGGGGGAGCGGCGTAATTGTGTTGGTGAATATTAACGTGACACCGCTTGAGGACGACGGGGCTTTGATGCGTTGCGTTCGCGTCAGACTTTCTCACGGACCTTCTCTTCTCCACCGTGACAACGTCGATTTCCTCCTCCTCTTCGTCATCTGTTTGGATTTAAAAAAAGTAAAAAAAACGTTAATTTGCGTATTCATACTACTAGACAACTTGGCGTAGAATAACGCGCAGTGGGTGGGAGCGTCTCCTTACGTAATTGACGCAACAACCCAGGATTAACGCTTTAACCACTACCAATGTAAATCACCACCTTATTCTTTAAAAAAAAAAAAAAAAAAAAAAAAAAAAAAAGAATTACAGCTAGATTAAAACGAGAAGCGAACTGTTACTCACCGGAATCACTGTCACTACTACTGCTGCTGCTACTCCCGCTGTTTGGTGGAGTATCCAGCGGCAGTGTTGTTGTTGTTGCTGTGGGCGACGGTTTGCACGGCTTTGCGCTGTCAGTCAACGGAAAGGGAAACACTACAGACGGGTCAATGCACTGCGAGGTAGGGGTACTAATGTCCTGAAGGTAGCTGACGTTAGGGCTGGACCGACAGCCGTCAGTAGAGTCACTCCTGGATGACTCCTTCCTCGCTGCCTGGAGCGACGCTAGTCTCTCCGACACCACCTTCTCCAGCTTAGCTGCGGCGGAGAAGCCGCTCCACATACAGTCCTGAATGATAATCGACTTCAGAAAAGACTGGGAGTAGTCCGCGTCGCAAATAAAACTGTGGTTGACCACGTCGTCCCCGAGAAACTCCGAAACCATCTCCAGCTTGTCGGCAGTGGAGGGGAAGGTGTCTGACACAGAGGGACGCCGGCTCGGGGAGAGAGGCGGAGTGGGGAGCAGTTCAAATTTCTTCCATATATCCTCACTGGGCGCCGGTGGCTGTCCGTGCTGGTGGTTATAGAAATCATCATCCTCGTTGTCGATATAAAAATAGGGTTGGTAGGAATCGTAGTCGTAATCATAATTTTTACTCGCCATACTTGAGTTCAGCGGCATGGTGAGTGCCTGTGAAGAAGAAAAAGCATGATTACAATCTAACTTAGCCCTTTAAATGAATCATCTTCAGAAGTACTGTTGTCTTATCAAGTTGCTTAACATGTTACGTGTTAATAATGATCATACAGAAGAAAAGTCATTAAAAAAAATGAAGAATTTAGTCTTGTTATGGTCCAAAAAAGGAGTTATAAATACATTTAAAAAACGAGAATAAATCACAATTCAGAAGGACGTACCGTAGCTGTGGTGAAACTGAGTGAAACTGGCAGTATGGTCAGATGTCAGTGAGTCTGAAGTATCAAGTAAAAGTAAGTCCAGAGAGGGGGTCGGGTGAGTCGAGCCGCTCAACCTGCGCACTTCTGCGACTACAGACCCGAGCGGCTGCTTGTCATTTACCGCAAGATTTCGAACAGCTGCTCCCCGTGGGCTTTAATACTACGGATTGTTTTTCCCTCACGATATCCTTGCGCTCCGGTTCGCGCCAATTTTGCTTGACGCAGAAAGATGAACAAATCACAAACGCTTCTTATTAGGTATCCTATCAACACGTAACTGGATGACAATGTGAACAGCAGTGAAAACGAGTCTCAGGATGCGATCTTATTTAATGAAAACGCGTTAGACATGGAGCTATTTTAGTGCGCGGACTTTTTCCGGGGCGGAGCGTTAATGAATAACACTGAACAACATTGAGTTGTGCATCGGTACCGCCTGCACCCCAACGCCTCTTATTTACACATTTTACAAGTTCCTCTCACAGCTGTCTGTGATGGTGTTAGAAGGGGTGATTTTATAATCTATAAAAATCATTAAAATGTAACTGTTGAATAAAATAAATCCACAGAAGTCCAAATCATCCTAATCTTATAATTAAATTAAAACATTATCAAACTTTTCATTCAGTAATGCTGTCATCTATTACTTATTATGTATATGATCATCATCATATCTATTAATTATAAAACAAATCAAGATTATAGTCAATTATCAGAACAAGATTAACATAGTGTTTGATCTTGTCCTGATGGATGAAGGAGCAAGCATGCCTCCAGAAGTGGTTCGTGCTTCCCTCTGGTGGCCATCTGGAATAAATGCTGTAGGATTAACAACTAATTGAGTGAGATTAATTATTAAACATTGAGTTTATCTGCAGTCATTAAGCTATTTAAATGAGTGTTATATTAATCAGGAATTAAACATTTACTTAAAGCAGTTTGAAGAGGATTTTAGGGTGGCATTATTGTTCCCTGGGAACTCTTTCTGTTTAGGATTATTGAATGAGTGTTTGGTGTATTGATTTAATTATCACATGTTTATAATCTTTAATTACAGTCTTGTGGTTAGAATATGTTAGAATGTATTGTAGGCACAATAATATAATAAGTTTTAAGTTTTGGGTCGGTCACTGGCCCACAGCCATTACATATTTAAAACACTAATATCCTATACTAAACCTAAACTAATCTTGACTGAAGAACTAGCTATATATCATTTGAAAGTGTACAATCTCTAGTTTCCATATTTGGTGACTGATTTTCAAAGTAAATTACTGAGGAGCAGTGATTTATCAATTTGCAACAAGAATATTTTCGCATGTTCAGACCTTTATTTTGACATAGCGATGAACATGAAAAATCATGAAAGATTGGTTGAAACATGTTTGTTTGTTTTCATGCCAAGAGTTCAAAAGATAACGTCCATTCAATTTTTTGAGAAAAAAAGGTCTGAAAATGTTTTTAATTGAAAAAAAACATTTATGATTGTGTAAAATGTTGTTCTTATGTTTATTAGAGGTTGAATTCATATAAAATTCTGCCAAACTTCCCATACTACTTCTATATAGGATGTCTGCTTCATAAATTATATGAAAATAATGGAAATATATGGTTCAGATCACTTTTTTGAGTAAAATTTGGAACACAACTTGTTCAGATTTTTGGCTTTGATTTTCTTGCAGTTTTAGAGTAAAACTTGTTTTGTAAAATATATGTTTTATATAAAATATTATATTTTGACCATTAACAGGTTAAAATAAGTCACTTATGCAAATCAATGCTGAATTGATCAAAAAATACAGTAATATTGTGAAATATAATTACATTTTAAAACATCTGTTTTCTATTTTAATATATTTTAAAATGTTATTTATTCCTGTGATGGCAAAGCTGAATTTTCAGCATCATTTCTCCAGTCTTCAGTGTCACATGATCCTTCAGAAATAATTCTAATATGCTGATTTGGTGCTCAAGAAACATTATAATGTTGAAAAGAGTTGTGCTACTTAATATGTTTGTGGATCCTTTTTTGAATAGAAAGAAACAATTTTGTAAACAAAGTCACTTTTGACCAGTTAAGCCCCCATTTTATAGCCCATAAATTGTCTATAAGACTGTAATCCAAGTCTTCTGAAGCTGTATTGATAGCTTTATGTGAGAAACTGAATTTTGTTATTCACAAAAAATTGTGCCTTAAAACACTTTCTTGACAGCTGTGGTCCATTCATATTCATTCACTTGGACATTCTGCTAAAGAAATCTTTTTGTGTTCCATGGAAGAATGAAAGTCATACAGCTTTTAGGAAAAACATTACGGGGAAAAGCGAGGCTACTCTATGTGTGGACTTGATACTTCTCAAGACATACTCAACATGGCATAGTGACGTGAGATATATGGCTGAGCACAGATTCATCAGGCTGACCCTCTCACTCAGGGGGTCCTTCTGAGAGCCGGGTCTACTTTACTACCAGATATTCAGCTCGACCCGGCTTTCCTTAATTTGCAGAATGCCAAAGGCCCATGTTTAGTCATGAGAGAGGGCCCGGGGTGTGACAGAGTGCTGAGGGCAGAAGGAAGGGGAGGGCTTTCACATTGGGGTTACTATTAAAGGTTTTGTCTCAGAGCCAAGTGTGCACAAGGGAAAGCCTGACCCCATGGGAATCACTGTACCGCGCTGGACCTTCAGCACTTCATGGGTGGAGGCCAAGAGTTTCACAGCTACACACATTCATACATCAGATTTTTGTCGATGTCTGCCAAGTAACAGTTAAAATATAGCTCTAAGAAATATGGTTATGGTTTAAAGGTACAATATGTAAAATTTTTGCAGTAAAATATCAAAAAACCACTAGGCTAGTGTTATATATTTTGTCCAGCAAACAATATCTCTAATGTTTTCAACTACTTGTAAATCATGAGAAAATTCCCATTCTAAACAGTGACACGGGGCAGTGCAGTCGCCTGTCAATGACGTCAGTTACCTTTGTTACCGCCTTTACTGAAACCAGAAACCACATGACAACAGTGCCGTGGACAAATGCGGAAGTAGTGTCTAGCGTCCAGCAAACCACTAGCTCGCTTCAAGCAGTTCCTTATTTACTTCTTGCACGTTTTATGGTGGATTGTGTTACTTATTTATGGAACATAATTACTGTTTACCATCTGCCGCTGGTTCTGTCGACAAGGAAAAACTCATGACCGGAAAAGCGGAAGCGGCGCCGGCGACTGTGTCATAATAAAAGTCCCGCTGCTAGTGAGGCGTGTGTGTTGATCAATCGCTCCAGCTTCTCATTCAGCTCCCGCAACATTCAGTCCTGCTCTGCTTCATACTACAGTAACGTTTATAATCGCATCCACGAACATGAGTTCTTCCAGAATCCAATCCCTATTCTTTTGCACCCTCCGTTGAGTGAGACCACATTTCCCAAGTTTCCGCTCTAAAACTTGGCGTCATCAAACTACGCCTTTGTTTTGAATAGGCTTCTAGCGACCTCTAGCGGAAAAAAATATCACAAATTGTACCTTTAATATGGAAATGGTTGATTAATAAAAATGGATGACATTGATGGAACACTGTACTTTACTATCAAGTTAAGTTTGTCGACACCAGAACAACTGGAAACACCAAGCCAAAAATGAAAATTCTGCCATCATTTATTTACTCACCCTCATGTCGCTCCAAAACTGTATGACTTGTTTTCTTCTGTGAAACACAAAATTTCAAAATATATTTTGAAAAAGTGACCTTATAATGAAAGTCAAAAAGATCTGAAGTTGTTTTTGGAACCCAATGAACCCAAAAGCAGCAAACGCATTCTTAAAAATATCTTCTTGTGTGTTTTGTAAAAGAAAGCAAGTCATACGGTTTTGGAATGACATAAATGATCTAAACATCATGAAAATACTTGCTACTATTATATTAGTAGTTCAAAAAATGACAGGAAAATAGGCCTACTATTGTTTAATGTTAACAGTGGTGATGTTTGTTCATAATACATTAATGTTAAATTAACTTGAAAATATATTGAGTGCTGTAAAATCATTTTTCGTTGTTAGTTCATAATAGAATACTTAAAGCATTAATTAATGCTTACGAATTTAAAGGTTCACTTTAAAATGAAAATTAACAAGATTTTCTCATCCTCAAGCCATCCTAGGTGTATATGACTTTCTTCTTTCTGATAACATAATCGGAGAAATATTATATAATATATATAAATATCCTGAATGGCAGTGAATGGAAGTAACGAGTTTGAAGCTCCTGAAAGTGCATCCATCCATCATAAACATACTCCACATGGCTCCAGGGGGTTAATAAAGTCCTTCTGAAGCAAAGCGATGCGTTTGTGTAAGAAAAATATCCATATTTAACAAGTTATAAAGTAAAATAGCTTCCGCCAGACCACCTTTAAATTATTTATAATTATTTAAAATACAAAGTTATATTTGAAATATGTGGTAATCAAATTACAGTTACATCTGAAAAGTATTTTAGATTACCAAAGAGATTATTTTGAATTGGAATCTCATTTAATTGAAACATTAATGTAAACTGTGACGGGCAATTGATGTGGCAATTGGTGATTCTCCGACTCTGACAGTCTGCAAAAGCATCCTAACATTTCTGCTCACAAGTTTTATTCTTGCAGAATATGCAACATTTTAATAATTTTTAACAAAATAAGAGGGGTCATAAAAATGTCATGTTATTATTTAGCACTGTCCTGAATAAGCTGTTTCACATAACCGATTTTTACATACAGTCCACAAGAAAAAAATGACACAATTTATAAAAAAAATGCCTCATTCAAAAATACCCTTACATACCCTTGAATCTTAACTGTCCTGTCATTACTGATCCACAACTGTTTTCATGTTTTGCAATAGTTGTTTGTGAGTCCCTTTTTGTAACTGAAAAAGGTAATTGCGACTTTTTATCTCACAATTCCGACTTTTTTCCAAGCAATTGTGAGATTTAAACTCACTATTACAAGTTATAGTGAGAATTGCATGATAAAAACTTGCAGTTCTGACTTTTTATATCTCACAATTCTGACTTTTCTTGCAATTCTGACTTTTTTCTGGAAAATTGCGAGTGTGTATCTCACAATTTTGACTTTTCTTGCAATTCTGATTTTTTTTTTTTCTCAAAATTGAGTTTTTAACTCACAACTTTTTTTTGTTTATATCCCAGAATTGACTTTTCTCAAAAATTTTCTCAAAAGTTTATATCTCAGAATTCTGACTTTTCTCAATATAAACTCACGACTTTATAGCTCGCAACTGCAACTTTATATAACACAATTTTGAGAAAGAAAGTCAGAATTGTGAGATAAAAACTCGCAATTACCTTTTTTATGTTACATAATAGTATTCTTAAGTATTCTAAAGTATTTAAATTAAGTTACAAAACTTGGGTTATCTAACAAAATACGTTACAAATGACTTTTTAAAGCATGTATTGTGTAATCTGTAGTGCAATACATTTTACATTTGCGTGCTATGTCCTTGTATTCAACTTACGAAAAAAGCAGAACTGGTGTCACTTACACGTTTTTCGTAAGTTGAATACTGAATGCGGTCTGGCAAGAAGCTAGATATTTTACTATATAACTTGTTAAAAAAAACAGGCAGGGTGTGATCATCAATAGAGTGCCCCAGGGATGACGCGGTTTTGTAGGCAAAACCCGGAAGCGAGTTAGCATTTTAGGACTTCCGGTTCCAACGCCGTAAAGTCTATGGGTTTTTTGAATGGGTTTTTGCTAAATCGCCTGAAATAAGGTCTGTGGTAAACAAAGCCTCTAAATATTTTCACGTTTTGATCTATGACATAAAACACACCAGTTATAACCCACTTGTGATGTTTTGAACTTTTACTATGTCTTAAAATCGGCGGTTGCTAACAAGTTGCTAAAAGGGACTACTTCCTTTGGCGGGGACTTTAGACGTCATCATTGAAAACGGGACATTTGGACAGCATTTCTCATGAAAAAGTGGAAAAGTATTCATAACAGCACAGATCATAATCAGCGAGCATGTTTTTAAATAAAGGTATTTTTAAAATAAAGTTTGAGGAAGCTTGGTGGTGACGACGTTGATCCGCGACCATGGTGTGCTGTAGTCCGTTTATAGCCTACTGTTAGCTTTTTATATCTGACGACTTTATTTAGGCTTCAAAATGGATAGATTTTGTGTTAACTTGTAAAGATTATCTTGATAGACAAAACGTGTAAGTGTCATAACCCTTTGTTAAACACAGAGCTTATTTTCTGCGATTTTCCAAAAGTCTATGGAAAAACTGCATAGGCTTTCAACCGAGGGAACATCCCTGGGGCACTCTATTCTAGACATGGCTCTAAAATTACACTCCCCCAAATAATGAATGTGTAGGTGGGTGTGCACTGTGGCATCTGCCTCAAGCCTGCACTCACCCTCCGTTTTCCAAGGTCTCTGTGTTAAGATGTCATGGCAGTGTCAAAGTTTAACGGTAGGGGGCGTCATTTCACCACTATGAAATCAATGTATTCGATCTCATTTTTACTCCACAAATGAGGTGTCAATTTGATCTAATTTAGTTTTTTTAAGTTTACTATTTTCCGTACGTGACATCTAGAGTATAATTTTCAATTTTCTGTGTAGCATATTACTTATCAGTTGCAGTAAAAGTGACAAACACTCTCTTTTCTTCATTTTAATAGAGGACAGAACATAAGAACCTCAATAAAGACCACTTTAAACCACATTTTCAATGTTTAATAAGAGGACCAAATACTTTTTTTTCCTTTTTTTTTTTTTTTTTGAAACCGTGATAAATGTTTCTATCATTACTTTGCATTGTCCAGGAAATCTCTAATACAAGCTAAACCAGACTTCACTATAATCTAAATGAAACAAACACAGGTTTAAGACATCCTTAACAGCTGTCTGTCACTGTCCAATGGAGAGACTTGAAAAACAGCACATGGGGGAGGGATCATTACTCAGACTTTATAGTACTTTAATATTTTCCATCACGAACATCCTGAGATACAAAATAAATGCCCAAAATAAATTAAGATAGAAACAAAAAATACTTCCAATAGACGTAATTATGAAAACACAGTCCAATTCTTTCTTTTCTTACAATATACAGAGTTCACAACATCACCCATACAAAATGTATCATATTTTATACACCTACAACATATGGTATGTATATTTAAAAAAAATAGGTCCTCTAGATGACCCATAACTCCAACCATTTGTCACTCTGAAACTGTTGTTTTCTAAGATGTCCATCAAATTCATTCTCAATTCCAATATAAATCTGTGATATATATATATATATATATATATATATATTTTATTTATATCCTCTGTTGACATTTCTCGTAATGATAAAAGCCAAAAAAAAGTGTGAGTTGGTCCTTGAAACTGTGCAGAAACACAGGTCACCACCCCTGGACCTCAAAAATCTTATCAAGTCTGTCCTTTCTGTGAAATATTAGAGGTAAAGAAGAAGAAGAAGAAGAAGAAACAGGAAATACATTCCAAGCGAATGATGTGACTGCATTTAGCATAGTCTTTCCTTTGAAATGTGTAGGACGGCAGCACATTAAAGATCAGCATACAGAAAAATAAGAGTTAATGCACAACATTGCTTTGGTACAAATCAATATCTTCACTGTCCTGCATCAGAAAAAAAGAAATCTCCTGACAGCAGCTGGAAGACGCATGTACGCATTTGCGTGTGTACTGTAACAAAGATATGCTGCAGCGGACACCTGTAGTCTTCACAACTGATATCTAAATCTCCCTCTGTGTGTTTATTTGAACTGTGCACATTAAAAAGTGAGCTGCGCTCTCGCTTCGGCAGGAGGGAAAAGGTGGCAGCGGGGGACAGTAAGCAATAAGAACACTGCCCGAGAAAGCAAGTTGGCCCTGATTCCCACAACGCATCCTGCTCAGCCTAGAATCCACAGCTCAGTCTTCTTCCATCTCTTCCTCATCCTCCTCTCTTAACTCCACGATGTCGTCCATACGGCCCCCGGCTCTGACCTCGTTCATGGGGGCAGAGTCCTCCCCGTCGATGGTCAGGTCTTCATCCGAGTCTTTCTTTTTCTTCTGTGTGGGCAGAAAGTATTTTTACCTCAACGCACTGGGTTTCATTTATCAAACACCAGCAGAAGCTATTTATGTTTAAATCATTCATCAGCCATCCCTACATAATCTGTCATATTGAGCTGAATGTGACATTCATGTGAATAGTTTACAAAGGTTTTACAATCAAATATGTGATGTGGCGTTTGTACAGTACAGTCCAAAAGTTTGGAACCACTAAGATTTTTAATGTTTTTAAAAGAAGTTTTGTCTGCTCACCAAGGCTACATTTATTTAATTAAAAATACAATAAAAACAGTAATATTGTGAAAAATTATTACAATTTAAAATAACTGTTTTCAATTTGAATATATTTGACAAAGTAATTTATTCCTTTGATGCAAAGCTGAATTTTCAGTATCATTACTCCAGTCTTCAGTGTCACATGATCCTTCAGAAATCATTCTAATATGCTGATCTGCTGCTCAAGAAACATTTAATGTGTACAATTGTACAAAATATTTGTGTACAATATTTTTTTTCAGGATTATTTGATTAGAAAGTTCAAAAGAACAGTGTTTATCTGAAATCTAATCTTTTGTAACATTATAAATGTCTTTACTGCCACTTTTGATTGATTTAATGCATCCTTGCTGAATAAAAGTATTCATTTCTTTAATTTCTTTAAAAAAAAATAAAAATAAAAATTCTTACTGACCCCAAACTTTTGAACGGTAGTGTATAATGCTACAGAAGCTTTGTATTTCAGATAAATGCTGTTCTTTTGAACTTTCTATTCATCAAGGAATCCTGAAAAAAAAAGTACACAACTGTTTTCAACATTGAAAATAATCATAAATGTTTATTGAGCAGCAAATCAGCATATTAGAATGATTTCTGAAGGATCATGTGACACTGAAGACTGGAGTAATGATGCTGAAAATTCAGCTTTGCATCACAGGAATAAATTACTTTGTCAAATATATTTAAATAGAAAACAGTTATTTTAAATTGTAATAATATTTCACAATATTACCGTTTTTTACTGTATTTTTAATTAAATAAATGTAGCCTTGGTGAGCAGATGAAACTTCTTTTAAAAACATTAAAAATCTTAGTGGTTCCAAACTTTTGGACTGTACTGGATATGGTAACACTTAATGCATTAACTAACATAAACTAACTATTAGCAATATATTTTTACAGCATTTATTAAAGTCCCCCTGTGGTGAAAATCAAGTTTTTAAATGTTGTTTATATGTCTGTGGTGTTTTTAATATGCTTTAAGGCAAACCATGTGCAAATTCATAAGTCAACTCTTGTGTTTGTTTCAAAAACACCCAGCGCATCAAAGATGAAGGTGACTTTTGTTTCTTTAGTAGAACACAAATGATGATTTTTAACTCCAACCACTGCTGTCTGTTAGTCAAATAATGGGAGTCAATGGGAACGTCTACTATAAGAGTAAATAAAACTTGCTTGGATAAATCCAAATTAAACCCTGCGGCTCGTGACGACACATTGATGTCCTAAGACACGAAATGATTGGTTTGTGCGAGAAACCGAACAGTATTTATATCATGTTTTACCTCTAATACACCACTATGTCCAACTGCGTTCAGCACTCGGTTGGTGACGTCTGATCGCGCTCTATGTAAATACTGTTCGGTTTCTCGCACAAACTGATCGTTTTGTGTCTTAGGACATCAATGTGTCGTCACGAGCCGCAGGGTTTAATCTGGATTTGTCTAAGCAAGTTTTATTTACTCTTACAGTAGAAGTTCCCATTGACTCCCATTATTTGACTTACAGACCGCAACGGTTGGAGTTAAAATCATCATTTGTGTTCTACTGAAGAAACAGAGCCGCTTACATTTTGGATGCCCTGGGGGTAAGCAGATAAACACCACATTTTCATTTTTTGAGTGAACTCTCCCTTTAAGCACACATACATATAGGAGACTGAAGGTAGTTATTTCAATAACTAAGATGTCTTGAGTCAATAGTCTAGGTACATAAATGTTTTTTCTCTAGTAGTATGTTAGTTTCAAATTACAAGAAGGATTATTCAGTCTTCCAAATTAAACTTTTTGCTACTGCTGTTACCTGAGGGTAAGCAGATAAACATCAAATTCTCATTTATGGGTGAACTATCCCTTTAAAATACACAATACAGTATTGGAAAGAACATGTCTGAAGATTCATGGCCATTGAGTTACCAGAGGAACTGAATTCTTATTGCTCTTTTACTGTATTCACTAATCAAATAGAAAGCAATTTTATCATCAGAAAAACCTACAGGCTTCAGTGTTATTGTACCTGTTTTCGGTAGACGTAGCATGCTGCGATTGCAACCATAGTAGACTCCCCAAGGAAACCAGCCAGTAGAGATCCAACACCAAGTGTGGCCCCGTGTACCCTGCACAATTTGAGCATAAAAATCTTTCTAATACAGGCCAACACATTTTAATATATAATTTGCAAGTTTGATGCACTAAAGTACAACAATTAGTGATCTGTATGTTCACAAGCACAACACACTTACCCCATGTAAGGCAGCACTATGAGACTGGTAATGAGGACAATGATGCGGAGGACAGAGCTGGGTGCCAGAACAAAGGTTTTCTTCAGGGTCATGAGCCAACCGGTCAAGTGAGCACGAATCGTCACTATAAAAACAACAGAGAATTCAGTTCATGGAAATTCAGTCTCAAGCAATCATGTGAAAACATGTTTTACATGCCACTTATTGCACGGCTATCACTACTATAAAATTCAGTAGTACTTTGAGCCCTCGTTGTGATTCTTTCTGTAAGCCTGGGGCATTGTAACTGAAGCATGACCTTTGTCTTTTCAAATGGACATTTTCAAAGAGCAACTGGTCCCCCTAAGACTATCTGTCCATTTGATGATATACTGCACATCAGACCCTAGATCATGCTTTTTTGTTTGTCACGAGAAGGCCCCCAGAGAATATATACAATATACACTACTGTTCAAACGTTTGGGGTCACTACGATTTTTTCCCCCCAAGAAAGTAAAGGTGCCCTAGAATCAAAATTTGAATTTATCTTGGCATAGTTAAATAACAAGAGTTCAGTACATGGAAAAGACATACATTGAGTTTCAAACCCCATTGTTTCCTCCTTCTTATGTAAATCTCATTTGTTTAAGACTTCCGGAAAACACGCGGATCTCAACATAACACTGACTGTTACGTAACAGTCGGGATCATTAATATGTATGACCCCAATATTTGCATATATGCCAGCCCATGTTCAAGGCATTAGACAAGGAAAGGCAGTATTAACGTCTGGATCTGTGCACAGCTGAATCATCAGACTAGGTAAGCAAGCAAGAACAACAGCGAAAAATGGCAGATGGAGCAATAATAACTGACATGATCCACGATAGCATGATATTTTTACTGATATTTGTAAATTGTCTTTCTAAATGTTTCATTAGCATGTTGCTAATGTACTGTTAAATGTGGTTAAAGTTATCATTGTTTCTTACTGTATTCACGGAGACAAGAGCCGTCGCTATTTTCATTTTTAAACACTTGCAGTCTGTATAATTCATAAACACAACTTAATTCTTTATAAATCTCTACAACAGTGTAGCATTAGCCGTTAGCCACAGAGCATAGCCTCAAACTCATACAGAATCAAACGTAAAGATCAAAATAAATACTTTACTCACATAATTCGAAGCATGCATACAGCATGCATGACGAACATCTTGTAAAGATCCATTTGAGGGTTATATTAGCTGTGTGAACTTTGTAAATGCACTGTATTATAGTCGAGAGCTTGTGTGGCAGGGAGCAGGCGAATTAAAGGGGCGGCGCACTGCCAAAATCAGTGTATAGTTAATGATGCCCCAAAATAGGCAGTTAAAAAAAATTAATTAAAAAAAATCTATGGGGTATTTTGAGCTGAAACTTCACAGACACATTCAGGAGACACCTTAGACTTATATTACATCTTGTGAAAAAGCATTCTTGGGCACCTTTAATACTTTTATTCAGCAATGACGCATTAATTTGATCAAAAGTGACAGTAAAGACATTTATAATGAAGTTTCCTATATCAAAGATCAAATAATCCTGAAAAATGTATTATGGTTTTTACAAAAATATGAAGTAGCACAACTGTTTTTCAACATTGATAATAATAAGAAATGTTTCTTGAGCATCAAATCAGCATATTAGAATGATTTCTGAAGGATCAAGACTGAAGTAATGTCTGCTGTAATATTTTAAAATATATTAAAACAGAAAACAGTTGTTTTAAAAGGTGCCCTAGAACCAGTTTTAATAAGATGAAATATAAGTCTAAGGTGTCCCCTGAATGTGTCTGTGAAGTTTCAGCTCAAAATACCCCATAGATTTTTTTTAATTAATTTTTTTAACTGCCTATTTTGAGCCATAATTAGAAATGCACCGATTCAGTGCGCGGCCCCTTTAAATCTCCCCCCCCCGCCCCAAGAGCTTGCGCTTGCCTTAAACAACATAAAAAAAGTTCAAACAGCTAATATAACCCTCAAAATGGATCTTTACAAAGTGTTCGTCATTCATGCTGCATGCATGCATTGATTCCTGTGAGTATAGTATTTATTTGGATTTTTACATTTGATTCTGAATGAGTTTGATAGTGCTCCGTGGCTAAAGCTAACATTATACACTGTTGGAGAGATTTATAACAAATGAAGATGTGTTTGTGCATTATACAGACTGCAAGTGTTTAAAAATGAAAATAGCGACAGTCTTGTCTCCGTGAATATAGTAATAAACGATGGTAACTTTAACCACATTTAACAGTACATTAGCAACATGCTAACAAAACATTTAGAAAGACAATTCACAAAAATCACTAAAAATATCATGATATCATAGATCATGTCAGTTATTATTGCTCCATCTGCCATTTTTCGCTATTGTTCTTGCTTGCTTACCTAGTCTGATGATTCAGCTGTGCACAGATCCAGACGTTTTGCCCCTGTGTAATGCCTTGAACATGGGCTGGTATATGCAAATATTGGGGGCGTACATATTAATTATCCCGACAGTTACGTAACAGTCGGTGTTATGTTGAGATTCGCCTGTTCGTCGGAGGTCTTTTAAACAAATGAGATTTATATAAGAAGGAGGAAACAATGGAGTTTGAAACTCACTGTATGTCATTTCCATGTACTGAACTCTTGTTATTCATCTATGCAGAGGTAAATTAAATTTTTCATTCGATGGCACCTTTAAATTGTAATAATGTTACTGTTTTTACTTTATTTTTGATTAAATGAATGCAACTTTGGTGAACATAAGAGATTTATTTCATTAAACTTTCATTTAACCCAACTTTTGAACAGTAGTATATGTCCTGTTTTACATGATTGTTTATTAAATATTTGGGCTATTTTGCAATTTTGATTATGCTTTCATCTACCAATAGTAATCGTAATGGTTAAAATCATACTTTGTTTTGTATGGCAAAAATCTCTACACAGATGTTTTCTCAAAATTGTTTAAAATGTTTGTGTCTTTATGGAAATGAAAGGGCAATACCTGGAATAGGAAAGAAGGAGAAAATTCGTAATGGCGCGACACACATCTCAGCAAAGGCATGGTCTACTCCTATGATGTCCACCAGGATCTTCTCAGAAATGTGTGGCGCCCAGAACACCACAAAACAGAGCTGCACAGAGAAAGACACACTACCTGATTCAGACTGTCTAGAAAATCTCACACATAACACAAGGAAGTAAATGAGATCTCAAGTCAAGTATCAATAAAATAAAATATTCACTCACAAACCAATCAAATAAACATCTAAAGTAACATATAGAGCCAAAAAAAATGGTTATTCCTGGTTATTTTTGTGAAATGGCACTCTGATGGTACTGGTTATCTAGTGGAATGTAATATTATGTTAATTTTAGAGCCAGCACACATCTGGAAGCAAGTATATTATACTTACCCTGTTAAAACAGCTATTAAAACACTATCATTTACACTCATAACTGTTTATATCAATCTGGGTGGAGAAAAGCCTTTAAAATGTGAATAACAGAACTGGAATGGGAGGAGTGTGACCAGATATGTATGGCCAGACATGTTGGCACAAGTAGCTGAAAGCAAATCTCAACACTTGCTACAACTCCTTACATCAATAACACAAGCCAACCATCAATGATATTTAATTTACAATAAAGTCTCAAGGGAAAATTTCTAAACAAAATGTTGATATAAAATCTAGATGCCTTTGAGTGATTAATTAAAATGTAAAGAAACCAGAGTATTCATCTATAATGGTGCATTCATGCAACATTTTAGTGAAGAGGCCATCTGGGCAAAACAATATAGCGCTTACATAAGAGATTAAACAGAAACCTTGCTGTACTAATGACAGAGAAGTGAAATTATGGAATAAAAATGATCACTGTAGTGTAATACCATGCAGGCTTTTATCTAGGCCAGGGAGGGAAGATCTGACCCCGTTACAGAAGCAGACAGCATCAATTAATCATTTAGCCTGACTCTAAAAGCACTCACCAGACCTTATGCGCTCCTTACGGCTTTACAACTGTGTGTTTAGTAGCAGAATAAGATGTCTATGGATTTTTGTCTCTTGCATTTTAAATTCAGATGACAACTGAAGAATAAAAATTCAAACGTAAGGATATATAATGTTTACTGATTAGGCTATGTGGGTTTAAATATTATACATGTATAGACAAAAAGCAGCAAAGTAAAAAACACACAAATTAAATGTGCTGTAGCCAGATTTACCTACTGATTAGACATGCCCCAACTTCAAAAATCCCACCCCCAAACACATCAAACATGCCTACTTCCCTACAGTATAGAAGGCTAAAAAGAATATGTGACATGAGTAGTGTGTTCGAATTTATAGTATTCATAAAACAGTAGGTGATAAGTATGCGGAAGACAACACCTGGGCAGATTCTGAAGTGTGCATCTGATGAATCACATGAGGCCACGGGAGAGGATATGTGAATGCCGGTGGTTTTAAACCAAATGTGGTACCTTCTACACAGTATGCAATTTCAGACGCAGCAATGCGCACACACACAGAAGTGTGGTATAACTGCGGTGACCTCTATAATCAAAAATGGAGCAGGAGAGAAACATCTCAATAAAATAAACAGGGCTTGACATTAACACCCGCCAACTGTGGGTGGATTTCAGCAGTGGCGTGTAACGCAGTCACTCCTACTACTTTGGCGGGTTGAATTTTTATACAATATATACATTTTTCAGTTGTAGTCTTTTCGATACATATCGATACTGAAATACCTGAAACGCTTCCAATACTCATTTTCTGCAGGATAGATACACGATGCCAGCTGCGCTTTCTCGCTCTCTCATTTCTCCAACAGAGAGTTGACACACAAACCCGCCTCCCCTCACTCACTCATTTCATTTGCTCCGGATGAATATTGTTGGTGTTACAGGGCTTCATTTTGCGCGTCTTGCTCATAATGTTACTATTTTCTGCAGATTTTGTGCTCGCACTCAAAATGCAGGTCTTGGTGAGTATTCATGTAAACACAGTCAGCTATGTTTTAAGTGAACGTAAACAGCTAAAAAGAAAAAAAACAACTGTAACAGTATAATGGATCTTTGCGTCAATTCTTAAAGGTGCCCTAGAACGTTTTTTTAAAAGATGTAATATAAGTCTAAGGTGTTCCCTGAATGTGTCTGAAGTTTCAGCTCAAAATACCCCATAGATTTTTTTTTATTCATTTTTTTAACTGCCTATTTTGGGGCATCTTTATAAATGAACCGATTCAGGGTGTGTGGCCCTTTAAATCTGGTGCTCCACGCCCCAAGAGCTTGCGCTTGCCTTAAACAACATAAAAAAAGTTCACACAGCTAATATAACCCTCAAAATGGATCTTTACAAAGTGTTCGTCATGCAGCATGTCTAATCGCGTAAGTATAGTGTTTATTTGAATGTTTACATTTGGTTATGAATGAGTTTGATAGTGCTCTGTGGCTAACGGCTAATGCTACACTGTTGGAGAGATTTATAAAGAATGAAGTTGTGTTTATGAATTATACAGACTGCAAGTGTTTAATAATGAAAATAGCGACGGCTCTTGTCTCCGTGAATACAGTAATAAACGATGGTAACTTTAACCACATTTAACAGTAACATTAGCAACATGCTAACGAAACATTTAGAAAGACACTTTACAAATATCACTAAAAATATCATGTTATCATGGATCATGTCAGTTATTATTGCTCCATCTGCCATTTTTCGCTATTGTTCTTGCTTGCTTACCTAGTCTAATGATTCGGCTGTGCACATCCAGACATGTAATCCCTTTCATAATGTTGGGAACATGGGCTGGCATATACAAATATTGGGGGCGTACACCCCGACTGTTATGTAACAGTCAGTGTTATGTTGAGATTCGCCTGTTCTTCGGAGGTCTTTTAAACAAATGAGATTTATATAAGAAGAAGGAAACAATGGAGTTTGAAACTCATTGTATATCTTTTCTATGTACTGAACTCTTGTTATTTAACTATGCTGAGGTAAATTCAATTTTTTAATCAAGAGCACCTTTAAAGTGACAGCAGCCTAATATACCTGCTGCTAAATTATGAGACAGTACTAAAAATATCTATATGGCAGTTTTCCCCCATGGTACTGATGTCAAAATTGTTGCCAGTGAAAATGCTGAGTGGCTAGTAACTTTGGAAAACCTCTAGGCTAGCCAGAGTGGCTGGTGAGCAAAAAAGTTAATGTCAAGCCCTGAAAATAAACATGATATTTGAAAAACTTCAATAGTAAACCTTCCATTGACTGTTCATGGATGACAAACAAACTAGCTCTATATGCCATGTTTTCATTTTCCTGCTTTCCATATGTGGGTTGTTATGATTGACAGATAGAAAGCTCCTCCTGATTGGCTAAACAAAGAATATGACCGGACGCCACAGTCACAATAAACTCCCACAGCACCTTTAAACTCCCTGAACTTCAGCAAACCGCAGTTTGAAACAAGCATTATTAAAGCCAGATGGAGACCAAAGATTGAGAATGTGGATGAACTTACTGTTATAGAAAGAGCCAAACAAACAAAAGTGAAGCGTCTGATGTGGGCTTTTGTCACAACTGTACCACCGTTGGCCAACTTATTGCTCGGGTTACTCTAGAAAATGAGAAACGAACAAAGACAAACAGCAGATGTGAGGAAAGCAGTTCACTTCTTCTTGATAATGTACAATGTTTTGAGCATTTATAATGTACACTATTATTCAAAATTTCTCATTTTTGTAAAGAAATTAATACTTTTATCAGCAAGGATGCATTTAATTGTAATAATATTTCACAGTATTACTGTTTTTACTGTATTTTTGATAAAATGGTAACACTTTACAATAAGGTCTCATTCATTAGCATTAGTTAATGTATTAACATGAACTAACAATGAGCAATACATTTGTTATTGTATTTATTTATCTTTTTGTTTGTTCATGTTAGTTCACAGTGCATTAACTAATGTTAACAAATACAACTTTTGATTTTAATAATGTATTAGTAAATGCTGAAATTAATATTAACTAACATTAATAAATTCTGTAAAAGTATTACTTATTCTTAGTTCATGTTAACTAAAGGAGTTAACTAACGAAACCTTGTTGTAAAGTGTTACGCAAAAATTAATGCAGCCTTAGTGAGCATAAGAGATCTTATTGAAAAACCTAAAAAACTTTTAAACAGTAATGTAGATCAACTTTATCCATAAAAGTATTAACTACATTTGGCCAGCCACCTGCGGCCAGAGAACATCTCCCCATTTCCTGTGGACTTCCTAATTGTGGGTCCTGAGTCCTTTTTCTATGGGCAAACATCCATAAATAACACCACACCACTGTGCGCCTTTATAATTACAGTCTCTGGGACTCTTGCTGCAGGTCTGTCTCCATGAACCCACTCTGTTTACCCAAAAAATAATTGCTTTGTCATAAGGTAGAACAAGATAATAGACATACTGCAGTATTAGCACATGGAAAAGGTGGAAGATATAAACTAATTTTGTCATCCCTTAAGGGTATGAGACAAAGTTAGACAGTGTTGTATAAATAAAAAAAGCACACTGACTCCTTTTCCTGATCATTCAGGCAGAATACTGGTAGGAGATGATGGAGAGGTGTCATTCTAACTTAAGTATATATGCGGAGGATGATCAGCATTAAGCATTCTGAGTACTGTATGATTAAGGATTAAAACAATATTAGTTTAAGTTAAAACAACAACACTTACCTTCTCAAATGCAGGGTAAACAGCTCTGAGTTCAGTGAGCCATCCATATGGCATATGACCCACTGGATATGTTGCTGTGAGAACTGCAACAGCCTGGAAAACAACAGAAAGACGATGGTAACATTAAACACCCACAATCTGTTTATAATGAATGTTTCTATAGCTGAGTGACGGAAAATATTTCTGGCATCTGGGCACCAAACAACTAAAGCAACAATAAGGCAGTATAAATACAGTTATTATATAAACCTAGCTTTAAAATTGGGGGGGAAAGAGGTAAAGTTGATAATTGCTGTTGTTGTAAATTATTGCTGCTTGTGAGGGTAAACTCGCTACTACCAATATATACGCCAGTACGCTGCTGTGAGTATGTAGACATGCTGCTGCTGCTGCACAAATAGCATATATCAATTACCCATAGCAGATTTATACAGGTGGAGCTGGGGAAGGTGGAGGGTTTCAGACGAACTCTGAAAGTGTGCTGCAAACGGCTATTGTGAATGATAACCAGCCATTTAAATGTTGAGCAGCAAGCTCATTGGCTGCAGATGCGACATGAACCAGTCAGATTGTGCCAAATACTGTAAATATCAAAAGCTTGCGTTATGGACCCATCAGCCTGTGGCATCTAGAGTTTTATGACAGAACTTGGCATTTATTTCAGATAGTACTAGTAGCCAAGCAACATTTGTCATTTTCATTTAATTTTTATCTAATATTTATTTTAGCTTTCAATTACCAAAAACTATTTTTATTACAAACCCGATTCCAAAAAAGTTGGGACACTGTACAAATTGTGAATAAAAACAGAATGCAATGATGTGGAAGTTTCAAATTTCAATATTTTATTCAGAATACAACATGGATGACATATCAAATGGTTAAAGGCAAAAATAAGTTGATTTTAAATTTCATGGCATCAACACATCTCAAAAAAGTTGGGACAAGGCCATGTTTACCACTGTGTGGCATCCCCTCTTCTTTTTAGAACAGTCTGCAGACGTCTGGGGACTGAGGAGACAAGTTGCTCAAGTTTAGGAACAGGAATGTTGTCCCATTCTTGTCTAATACAGGCTTCTAGTTGCTCAACTGTCTTAGGTCTTCTTTGTCGCATCTTCCTCTTTATGATGCGCCAAATGTTTTCTATGGGTGAAAGATCTGGACTGTAGGCTGGCCATTTCAGTACCCGGATCCTTCTACGCAGCCATGATGTTGTAATTGATGCAGTATGTGGTCTGGCATTGTCATGTTGGAAAATGCAAGGTCTTCTCTGAAAGAGATGACGTCTGGATGGGAGCATATGTTGTTCTAGAACTTGGATATACCTTTCAGCATTGATGGTGCCTTTCCAGATGTGTAAGCTGCCCATGCCACACACACATATTCAACCCCATACCATCAGAGATGCAGGCTTCTGAACCGAGTGCTGATAACAACTTGGGTTGTCCTTGTCCTCTTTAGTCCGGATGACATGGCGTCCCAGTTTTCCAAAAAGAACTTCAAATTTTGATTCGTCTGACCACAGAACAGTTTTCTACTTTGCCACAGTCCATTTTAAATGAGCCTTGGCCCAGAGAAAACGCCGTGCTTCTGGATCATGTTTAGATATGGCTTCTTTTTTTACCTATAGAGTTTTAGCCGGCAACAGCGAATGGCACGGTGGATTGTGTTCACTGACAATTTTTTCTGGAAGTATTCCTGAGCCCATGTTGTGATTTCCATTACAGTAGCATTCCTGTATGTGATGCAGTGCCGTCTAATGGCCCGAAGATCACAGGCATCCAGTATGGTTTTCCGGCCTTGACCCTTACGCACAGAGATTGATTCAGATTCTCTGAATCTTTGGATGATATTATGCACTGTAGATGATGATAACTTCAAACTCTTTGCAATTTTTCTCTGAGAAACTCCTTTCTGATATTGCTCCACTATTTTTCGCCGCAGCATTAAGGGAATTGGTGATCCTCTGCCCATCTTGACTTCTGAGAGACACTGCCACTCTGAGAGGCTCTTTTTATACCCAATCATGTTGCCAATTGACCTAATAAGTTGCAAATTGGTCCTCCAGCTGTTCCTTATATGTACATTTAACTTTTCCGGCCTCTTATTGCTACCTGTCCCAACTTTTTTGGAATGTGTAGCTCTCATGAAATCCAAAATGAGCCAATATTTGGCATGACATTTCAAAATTTCTCACTTTCAACATTTGATATGTTATCTATATTCTGTCGTGAATAAAATATAAGTTTATGCGATTTGTAAATTATTGCATTCCTTTTTTATTCACAATTTGTACAGTGTCCCAACTTTTTTGGAATCGGGTTTGTAGTTTTAGTTAACAAAAACAAGTCAAACTCTGTTTACATCTGACGCACTGCTTCAGTTAAAATAAAGATAGATGGAAATATAAAAAAACGCTCATTGCTAGAAAATATGCAGAGCTGCTGGAGCCTTTCACTATGTGTTAGCTACATATTCACACATATGCTGTATCTAAATGACAAAAAAAAATTATGATTACGACTACAATTTGATGAGTAAATACTGTAAAGGCATGTATGCTTTTGCCAGACTAACCTCTGTGGCAGCTGTGCTTCCTTTCAGATCCCGTGACACAAACAGGTTGACGATGGGTCTGCTAATCCGCTGCGTAGCCAGGATGAGAGCCAACGGCCACCAAAAGCTTAGCATCTTTTTAATAGTGGCATCACCCTATTACACAAAATGAGTGTCAGTATTTAGCACACATTTGAGGGGGCAAAGCAAGGAGAAAGAGTATAGAAAACCAATAAACTGACCAATGTAGCGTTGATACTAAACTGAACAGGTAAATAGCAACTGATTTACAGAGTAAAATGCCAGCTGGTTGAATTGATGTAAAGAGAGTCACTGGACATACCCCAACCTCAGGTCCACTGGAGTCAGGGATGCTGTCATGAATCTTCCTGTAGTACCCCAAACCAACGATTGTGAAGCGTACCAAGGCTCCCATATACAGAGACAGGATTGGGATCAGCAAGGGCTCCACACACTCCAGGTGACTGTGGAGCAAAATGGCAACAAACACAACCTGGAGAGAGAGAGGGGCACAACCGTGTAACCTGATTACAATGACAGTGATAAATATAGACATTCTCATGGCACATACAGACTATTATTAATTCAAACCCAAAAACATGATTAATAAAAACTATTACATAACTTAATTACATAACAGCCATGACAAGCTCAGACATTATAGATAACCCATTATATATCCTTTAAATATCATTTACAGTATACACAACCATTTGCATTCACAAAACATTGAAAACATAAACACTAACATAACAATACAGATGTCTGAAATCAAACAATGAAATGCTGATTCAATGAATCTGACACTTACCTGTGCAATGACATCAGAAATAGAGGCACATCCCACCAGGAAACTGTGCTTGTGCTTCAGAAGGATACCAGCATGAGTCCATGCCTGAAACCACAGACAAGAGCTAACATCCACTGTCACTAATCCAATCTACCTTTTTCCTGATGAGCCTACTGTGTTTTAAATTATAGGAGGCATTTCTGGTTGTCGGATTTCCACTCAAAAAGACTGAAACTAATCATTTCAAATAATAAGGTTGCGCTACAAATAATCCTGATCCGTCAGTTTGACTGAATGAGCTGCAAAATTTCCTTCATGTTCTATTTTCGGGTGTCAGCTTCACATTTTAATGTGACATGGTATAACAAGAATATCTATGGCAAGAGGTCTTTTCAGTCATTGACTTCTTTTCCTCCTGATTATTTTCTTCTTTTCTTTGTATTCCTCTGTATGAACAGTATTAAAAAAAAGACAACATATATACAGCACATTTGTGGTCTGTTATCCCAGTTTAAATTATGATATATCCTACAAACACCGTTTGAATACTATTTCCATGAAGAGCGTACATGGTCTGCAACAATGCTTATGTAGGTGGTAAGTGCCAAAGTAACATCGACATGGATGACAGGAAGAACATTGCCCAGAAGAACATTGCCCAAAGCATCACACTGTCTCCGACAGCTTGCCTTCTTCCCATAGTGCATCCTGGTGCCATGTGTTATCCAGGTAAGCGACGCACACACACCTGGCCATCCACGTGATGTAAAAGAAAACATGATTTATCAGACCAGGCCACCTTCTTCCATTGCTCCGTGGTCCAGTTCTGATGCTCACGTGCCCACTGTTGGGGCTTTCGGCAGTGGACAGGGGTCAGCATGGGCACCCTGACGACTGTGCAGCCCCATACGCAACAAACTGTGATGCACTATGTATTCTGACACCTTTCTATCAGAACCAGCATTAACTTCTTGAGCAATTTGAGCTACAGTAACTCTTCTGTTGGATCGGACCACACGGGCCAGCCTTTGCTCCCCAATGAGCCTTGGCTGCACATGATTCTGTCGCCGGTTCTGTGTATTTCCATTTCTTCACAAAAAAATACTTTGAGATCAAACAAAAACTGGTGAACCCCCTGCAGTACCACATTTCATCCCCTAGGGGTCAGGGGCCCCTGTTAATTGGGTACACTCTCTAGAGACTTAACACTTTAAACAAAACATTGCTGCAGTTTAACCTCCATTGAGAGGCACATGACGTTCTGCGTGGGCTGTAATTCATCCAAAGGAGCTTGAATAGGCGCTGATGCCTGGCTG
Source organism: Chanodichthys erythropterus (assembly GCF_024489055.1). Taxonomy (NCBI): domain Eukaryota; kingdom Metazoa; phylum Chordata; class Actinopteri; order Cypriniformes; family Xenocyprididae; genus Chanodichthys; species Chanodichthys erythropterus. The sequence continues at coordinate 31,982,174 of NC_090236.1, read as the reverse complement.
TACCACACACGATTACACACACGTACTCTCTGCCCATCTGTGTCAGGCAGGCGAGCCAGATCTGACGGTCAGAGCAAGAATATATCATACGACAGAATATCTTTAAGGCTGGGATGTCACTCACCATGGCGTCAAGTAAAGGAAAAGCAGCCAAATAGAGAAACGCCTTCCGGGTCTTACTCCCCACAGACTCATCCACATGATGCAGTTTGTTAATGATGTAATAGCCCAGATCTGTGTAGGCTAAACAAGAAAAAGCGAGAACAAGATTCATTTGTGTTTTTATCATCGATAATGTACACAAATGACATGCAAGGACACAGAAGTTCTTATGTAAGCAATACAGTACGAGCGGCTGTGCTGTATCATGAATAAAAGGGTATTAGGCACGGTGTGAAACGTGTGTGTGCAACCCCTTCAGCCGTGACTTATTCACGATACAGCACTAGTCTCGAGTACCTTATTGCTTTTATAAAACGGTTACCACACAATACAAATATTAAAGCCAAAAATATGTATCGATTCAACTTTCATGAAGTAAACCTTCACTAAAAGCCTTCCTCCCGCCGGAAAAAATAGTCCCTGACCGTGAACAGCAACAGAAGTTACATTATTACGCCACTAGATGGCGGAAAAGACTGTCTCTATGAGTGTGTTGGTTAGTGGCGAAGACTTTTACATTGAAAAGACTGAATTGTTGTGAAAACGGAACAAGACACAACTGACAAATGCTTTGACTAGCACTGTCAGTCATGGGAAAACCCCATAACTGTTAAAAGGACAAGATAATACATCGGACATTTAAACAGATTAATTATTATGAACATAGGACTGACCTGAAGGAAAATGCTAAATCTGAATGCAGGTAATAAACTCGCTCACTCGATCTCTTTCTCACAATACTCTTCTACATAATACAGTAAGCTTTAATGAACAATATCAATAGAGAACATACAGTTTACATTTCTAAGAGTGATTGCTAAGGGTGTTGTGTAGCGATACACAGAACTGTTGGGAGAAGCGGTCGTGTTTTATCGTGAATAAAATGCAGCTATTATATAATATAATATATTATGTAATATAATATAATATAATATAATATAATATAATATATTTTAAAAAATAACATGCAAAGACATAGAAGTTCTCATGTCTCCCATTTCTCTCGTCTTTTCCCTTTTTCTCAGTAATGTGTGCAGTGACGCGATTCACAGATGGATGACGCAGCTCTACTAAACTCACCGACTGTCCAAATGGACATAATTTGTCTCAGAATGATGGAGAGTGACCATGTTATGTTAACAGACAGTAAGTTCTTCATTTAAAAGCACATCATTAAGTGTGGCGGACAGGTGTTGGCTTAGTGGTTAAAAATTCATGCCCTCTTCCAAGAGGGTGGTGGTTTGTATCCTATATCCCTCGAGGTTACCGTGGTAACATTCTTTCTTCATGAGCTCATTGCAGTAACTGCCATATGGGCACTGCGGAGCGGCTGAAAATGGCTCAGATTTTTTGCTTTGTATGTAAATGACTATTTGTATAAATGCAAATGTACTTGGGGTGGAGAAACTGATGCATTCAAGGTGCATATCTTTAATTCTTCTGAATTTCACTGTACATATAGACTGTTTTAAAATGATTGGACCGTTTTAACCACAACCCACAAGCTTAAGTATTTGGAAAATATGGGTGGCAGAACTTATTTCCTGCTGAGTAGGAGTGCAGTATTTTGCACAATTTGTTTAATGACAATATAATCATAGAGGGTGAACGAAGATCCGAAAATAAATGGCAATCTACCCCTGTGAGTTTAGACAGGTTGTTTGAGAGAGGCCTCTCCATTCACAAAGAGTACATGGAGTACAGGCATGTAGTAACCTGGCAAAAAAGCCTTTCCGTCAACACAGCGGATGAACCGTGCTTGGAATATAATGTTCCTTTGTGCATCGACTTTTCCAGAGAATAGTTACATCTGCCTTCTATGAGTATAGTCTGCGTGATTAAGACCAATTGAGGTCCTTCTCCAGTCATAACACTGCTCAATAAGTCTACCATCATGACACATTTGTTTAGAAAAGTGCAAAACAAAACGGTGTTCCCTGTACATTTAGTACAAACTAGTCGTGCAAGACCAGAGGTGGAGTGAAGAAATGATAGACTGGCAGACTGACCAATGAGAGAGTGGAAAATGATAGCCACGGTTCCTGCAGCCACCATACAGAGGACCGCCTTGGTTCTGTCCCGTTTGCTGTTGACAAACACCAGCCCGACGTTCTTGAAATCACTCATAGGACCTGTGAAGAACTTCATGAGGGAGTAGGCCAGACCATAGCTGGCTAACATTTCCACTGCATCCTCTTTGACTGCCGCTATTCCCCTGTTTAAAGCCTGTAGAGGAAGAGAGAAATTATATAAATTTAGCAGAAACACCACTGATAGAGTAATTAAAAGAATCTAAATGCATCTAGATTTAGTCACATTATCGATTTTCTGATGTTGAGAGATAAATTGCACATAATTTTACTCATTCCCGCAGATTTTGTGCTTACACCCAAAGTTTGCACACATAAAGCCACCTTTCAGTACTAAATTTAGGGTTTTTTTCGCTGTTAATTGCACTTAAACAGTCAAATACACACAAAATGACGTCAAAATGCAGGTCTTGGCGAGTATTCATGTAAACACAGTGAGTTATGTTTTAAGTGAACGTAAACAGTTGAGAAAGAAAACGCACGTGTAACAGTATAATGGATCCGTGTGTCAGGTCTTAAAGTGACAGCAGCCTAATATACCTGCTGCCAAATTATGAGATCATATCAAAAATATCTATATGCCAGTTTTTCCCCATGGTACTTATGTCAAAATTGTGGCCAAAGTGGCTAGTAAATTTGGAAAATCACTTACCAAAGTGGCTGTTGAGCAAAAAAGTTAATGTCAAGCCCTGGTAATTGGACAAACTATCACTCCTCATGGGATTCTTTAACACAAAGAGGGTTCTATACCCAATATATACAGTACTACACTAGTATCAACTGACTAAAAGCCTTTCATGCCATGTACCCCAGAAAAAAATCCAAATGTGAGGACTGGTATTTGCTAAGTTAAGGATAAGTTTGTATTACACAGGACCACTGACCCAGAGTTTCTCTCTGTTAAAGCTGCATATGTGTGAAAATACAAACTTCACAGTATCACACACTGCACCATGTGTTGCTAAATATCACATTATAAAAGTCAGTAGGACGCCCAAACACTATCAAGTAACATTTCTAAGCAGAAACAGGAAGAATAGTTATAAGATTACATTTATTCAGGGACTTTTCTTGAGATAAAAACCTAAAACCTATGATCAGAATCAATAATGTAATCTCGAGATAGAGGGACTCCAAAGTGTCTCAATGATGACCGATTGTATTGTGACAATAAAGCAGTAAAAATTGTTCATATGCCAGAATATATCATCCTCAAACACATGAGAAGGTGATTTGGAAATGTGTCAGATGTCAAACTTGTTCAAAAAATGCTGAGATGTACAAAAGTTCTACTTGCTATTCAAGTTGTAGGCATTACTAAATAACTATTAAATAACCATTGCTGTCCTGTCCTTGACTCTAACCTGGTGGCATCATTCTGTAATATTTGCTGTTTAAAGAGAGCATGTGGTATCTTTTGGATGATAAAACAGTAGAAAATCAGTCACAGAATTCATTAGAAGCAGCTAGACCTGTACAATAACTAGAGATAAAGTCAAAAGGTCAAGTGAATGTACATTTTTTTTTCTCCTTATCTGCTGCCTTCTTCTGACTCTCTTTGTCTGCCACTTACTCTCCAACGCCTTAGAACAGTGTGTAGAGAGATAATGATTGTCTGTTACTGTGGGCAGACAGGCTCTTAGGGTTCTTCTTTCTGCTATTAGTGATTCTGAAAATGAATTTGTATCTAACAAAAAGCAAAAGGCAATTTTTTATTTCAATTTTCACAAAATCAAATGAAGTTTTCAGTGTAGTGACTTGCGTTAATCAAATACATCTCTATTCTCGTTTTATCTTCTTCACTTACCAAAAAAACTCATTTGTCATCATGACAACTGAGGGATTGCATTTCCTACACTTCCTCAGCACTACAATTCCTCAACAACTGTCAACTGAAACAGTTGAATCTTTTTGTTTTATTAAAGATCAAACAATATTACATTTTATGGCCAATAACAATACAGATAAGTTTCTAATAACCAATATTGAAAAAGTTTACTTCTGTTTTTTGACACAACAATAAAATAATTATGAATATTTTAACCATTATTATTATTATTATTATTATTTTGTAATTGTTAAGCTACTGAATAACAAGACATTTATTCTCTAGTGAGAAATGTGTAGCTTAACAATTACATAATTTTTAAACTTTGAATAACAGCCATTTATTTTCCAGTGAGAAATGTAAAAAAAAAAAAAAATCCAAACAATTACGAAATAATGCTATTAAATTATTAATAAATCCAATATCAAAGAATCAAAAGTGCTTATATTTGACTCCAATACGATAATTATTTTTTTTAAATAGCACAAACAAGATTTTTTTATATATATATTTACAGTCAAACCAGAATTTTTTTTTATATTTTTGATATATTTTTACTAGGGGGTGCAGGACACTATAGTTCATTTATGTAAGTGAGGATAGCAAAAAATAAAGTAAACTGTGACTTATTTTCCCAAAAAATTCTTCATACAGTGGACTTTCAGTAAAACTGATAAAAATTTGGCTCTGAGATCTTGTCATATTTTATTACCATTTGTTTTTTAATTATAGTGAATAAAATGTGTGTGCGGATATATAGAGATAGATTATATATATATCAATATATATACACACATATACATATACATACATATACATATATATATATATATATATATATATATATATACAGCTATGGAAAAAATTAAGAGACCACTTAACATTGATTTCTTAACTTGGAGTGGTCTCTTATTTTTTTCCATAGCTGTATATATATATATATATATATATATATATATATATATATATATATATATATATATATATATATAAAGACATTAAACTCATGATAATAAGATTGACTTTCCTCTATACAGAAATGATTTATTAAAACCTCTGCATCAAAATGAGATGTGAATTACATGAATAAAATATTTAAGCCAAGAGTTCAAGGGTTTTCAACCTATTTAAACATGTAATGACTGTGATAAAACAAAAATACTGTAAGCCGCACAACATTCGTTAATGGTTGACAAAAACAAGGCCAGTTCACTCAGAGGTGAAAACAAAATCAGCCCATCCAAAAGTGCACATTCATCTCTGTCAGATTGCTTTTGCATTGTTCAGTGTGACACATGTTATTGGATGCGCTGTATGGCCAGCTGTTGACGACCACGTACAGCTGATCGGCTCATGTTGTTTTGGTGATGTTCTGTAAAGCAAGGGCCGCCGTTCGCCCGTTTCCTCACGCAATAGAAGCACATAATAGCCCTAACCTATAAACTACGTTAACTACATACCATACATGCGCGAGCCACTGATAAACAGACCTTTTAAAGCAAAGGACGGATTTCTGAGGGATGCCATTGCTGCAGTGTCCAGCTCCAAAGGATGCACAACCAATCTTACGCCATGAAGCGCTGTGTTTAACGCACAATTCATTCACACTTGCCTGTTCGCCGAGGTCGATGGCTATGTTGGTTATGGCCAGCGGCACCAGGAATCGGATGAGAGGCCAATAGTGCGTGAGCGCCGGGAATTTCACCATGTTCGCCGTGAAGATAGCGGCAGCACTGCCAACATCAGCTGCTCGGATCTGGAAGGATGAGAGGCCGGTCACCGCCTGTCGAGTTGTGAGTGTTTTCTAGCAGAAATCCACCGAGATCAGGTCCATCCCTGCCCTCCTACACAACAACAGCATCATAAACAATGATCTGGTGCATGGGAAAATAGGAGGGTCACCAGAAATTTCTGCTGACGGCTTCTCCATTGTTCACCCACCAGTGGAGAGGAAAAAAATACATATAATTGGCCGCGGCGATTAAGTGCGGCACAAGTATAAAGCCGTATACATGGAGTCGCCGCTATTCTGCTGTAGATGGCCACTCTGTTAACTGTACTTAAATCATCATCCTTCCTTAACAACACGTGGGAGACGGTCTGTGAATAAAGGCCACTCCTCTTCTAAACGTCACCTGCTGCGTGCAGAGACACAGAAATACACTGCTGAACAACACACGACTGGCTAAAATTGAGTTAATTCCCTGATAACGGCTTGCCGGAGAGGTTTGAGCATTGGATGAAATGGCCGTCTTCGTCTTTATATCTTACCTGCATGTAGGACTACACGTTCATTTGACCTGAAATGTTTGCGCAATAAATAAATAGAAATTGAGACCCAAATTGAGATAGAACATTTTAGTGACGCGCAAGAATCCCAGTGGAAACCGAACATCTTATTTGTCGGCCAGCAGGTGGGGCTGCGGAGCAGGCAAGTCTTGTGAGACGCACTTCTGACTGTCAAACTGTAAATTAAAGGGACCGTTCACCCAAAAATGACAGTCATGCATATTTCTGCAATCTGTATGACCGACATCCCCTTTTGTGCTCCGTGTGTTTACTCTTACTGCTGTAGAGAGAGACATTACACTGCCCTCCAAAAGTTTGGAAACCCCTGAGAAAGTGTGGTTTTGGACGATATCAGCATAAATCCTTATTATTTTTTGGTGCAAATACATTAAAGTAACTTGACATTATCACTGAAGACCAGCAATAAAAATTTTCACTTTGATTACATAATAAAAGTCAGACATGCCCCTTTGCCAGCCTGGTTACTGGTTTAAACTTGGCCCAGGTTTGTAAAAGATTTTTGGGTCAGCACACCTTAATAGCTTCAACAATTGATCGCCAATTAAGTTTAGAATACAATGAACCAATCAGAACCCAGTTTAGGTCAGATTGCTGCTAATAGTGGATATTTTGATGAATCGAAAATGTACGTTTTTTCTACGTATAAACTGTTTATGTAATAAAATATGTTTTTGTAGTTTGTGTTGTCCCTTATCAGTGCAAAATTATCACAAATTAAAGGGTTAGTTCACCCAAAACTGAAAATAATGTCATTTATTACTCACCCTCATGCTGTTCCACACCCGTAAGACCTTCGTTCATCTTCGGAATGCAAATTAAGATATTTTTGTTGAAATCCGATGTCTCCGTGAGGCCTGCATAGGGAGCAATGACACTTCCTCTCAAGATTAATTAATGTACTAAAAACATATTTAAATCGGTTCATGTGCTACAGTGGTTCAATATTAATATTATAAAGCGACGAGAATATTTTTGGTGCGCCAAAAACAACAAAATAGCGACTTATTTAGTGATGACTGATTTCAAAACACTGCTTCAGGAATCATCGGAGCACAAATGAATCAGTGTATCGAATCTGCTGTTCGGAGCGCCAAAGTCACGTGATTTCAGCCGTTGGCAGTTTGACACGAGATCTGAATCGTGATTCGATACACTGATTCATTTGTGCTCCGATGCTTCCTGAAGCAGTGTTTTGAAATCGGTCATCACTAAATAAGTCATTATTTTGTTGTTTTTTTGGCGCACCAAAAATATTCTCGTCACTTTATAATATTAATATTGAACCACTGTACTCACATGAACCGATTTAAATATGTTTTTAGTACCTTTATGGATCTTGAGAGAGGAAGTGTCATTGCTCCCTATGGAGGCCTCACGGAGCCATCGGATTTCAACTAAAATAGGATTCATGCCAATATTGTCCAAAACCCCTTTTCTAGGGCATTTCCAAACTTTTGAGGGCAGTGTATATCAGCGCAGCCCAGAAAGCAATTTTTTTCTATACTTGAAAAGCAATAGCAAAAATATAGTACTCTATAAAATTAATAAATATATTGAATAGCTCAGTAATTTCTTATACATGGGGGTTGGGGCTCATTAAGGACCTCAGAAAACCTCCATGGGGGCTGAAGGATGAAATAAAACAGGGCCTAAGTCTAACTTTTTGCCACACCTGCCAAACAGTTTTACTGGTCATGAAACAAAATTTTTAGATACCAGTGAAAATTCACAATTCTCTATTCTAATTTTAATACCACAGCTAAAACTACTAGCCTAACTAATATAAATTTAAAACATTATTAAAAACAGTAATAAAAAAGAACAAAGAATCAAATTACAAGCAAAAACACAAATAAATACAATATAACAAAGATACAAACAAAATAAACAGTGCTTTTTATGTTTTTTTTTTTTTTTTTTGAGTAGGTCTGACAGTAGTTTTCAGGTACAGAAATTTAAAAAAGCAAATGTAAAATAATGTAAAATTACACTGCATAGTTTTCACTGTATAAATTAAACATCCTTATTAATCTTTGTCTTTTGTTGTTTGATTAACATTAAAAACAGACGGAAGCAAGATTATTAGGATGCTGTCACTTTAAGAGTGAATGCACAGATCTAATGTACTGATACAGTACACATGCTTTTACTTTCTCAATAGTTTACATTCACTTAAGACAACCGACTGTTTACTAGGAAACTCTATTTTTTGACAATTTTGCTCCCTTTCGCGTCTTCTTGTGCTTGAATATTTAAATTGTCAGCCAACTGGCAAGTGACATTTCATATACTCGCCACTTGCATTTGGCGCTTGTTAATTTTAGGTCCTGCATAAAAATATTTAAACTAATAAATTATTATTAATATAGACCATATTACTTATGCATTGCATTGATTACCCATTAATTGCAGGACTGAATTTAAAGCTATAGCCATTTTATTTTTTCATGTGCAGATTGACTTGGCCAGTCAGAATCATATGAAGGTTCTAGCAAAACATGCACCATAATATTTTATTTCATTTTTTTTTTTTTTTTTTTTTCCTCGGCACAATGTAATGTTAACCATACAAGACCAAGTGAAGCTGCTTTTGATTGAAATGAGAAAATATTCATGCATTCACAAGCTTCTGAGTCATCTCTTCTTGCACTTCTTTACTCTTTTGTCATGACATTTCATTAAAACGTTTCACAGAATAATTAATCTGAGATGGAGGCTGCCTGTTGTAATGCTGCATGTCTGCTTCATCAGATGCTTATGAATTATTGAGCTGGTCGTTTCTCATTTCCTGTCCACGCTGTGTACATTGCTCTATGTAATAAATGGTCAGACCGCTAAGATCAAGTCATCTGAAGACATGACAAGAAGATATTGAAACCAGCAGAAGAATTGGACACTAAACTAGCTAAATGTAATCCCTAAAAATCTAGAAAAGCAAAAGAACAAGTCGAGATTTGTTGTTCAGTCTTTATTGTTATATGCAAAGCAATAATTAACCTCGTAAACTAAAGAAAATCATTCAAAATCTCCCATCCCAGCTGGAGGTGCAGTTATGTCTCATTAAACCACTGCAAAGAAAAGAAATGCATTCTTTTATCCTTATATTTAAAATTACATAGGTAGCAGAGTAAGGAGAACAAATCTTTAAATTTATCACAATTAAATAAAAAAAGGAAAAATTATCCCAAAACATAAATGCAAGAACTGCAATGTAGAAAACGCAAAGGATTGTAGAATAACTCCTGAGTTCTGCAGATTGTGTGATTGCCATTTACTCTTTAAAGGCGTGTAGTTATGTTTGATTGTCCATCGGAGGGTGGATTCCACTTTGGCCTACCACGTTCATCAAATTTGGAGGGCTTTTTGGGTACAAGTGCATTGTAGTGTCTGTCATCTTCTGTAATCAAACATAGAGGAGGAGGCCGTTCTTCCCTGTGGTCGTTCGGGTAGTATGTGATAAACTCTTCAGTGTCACATTTGTACAGCCGAACAACCCGAATCGTCTGTTGAAGGGAATGACCCAGGAGGCACATCTCCACCTAAAAAACATTACATCAGGAGAGGTCCTTCATAAAAATACCATCACTACAACTATTAAACAATGCATGAATATGTAAGATTTTTGGATTAAATTATCCCAAACTCACTAGAAAAATGCTATATATTTTGTTGACTTGTGTACATACATTATCCCAAATGTTTCCAAGAATGTTTAAATCTATAGAAATAGGCAATTTTAACCAGGACACGGACCGTGTCTGTGCGTCACGATTTCCAGTTTTATTTTGTAGAAACCAGAATGGATTTGTAGAAACACCAAAGATGCTTTAATATGTGTTTTATTAAACAGTTGAGCTACTGTTTGAATACCTTCATTGATGGAAAACTAATCATTGTTGTATAGCTCAACACAGTAAGTCTTATCGTTTAAATCTCGTTTTCTTGATTTATCGCAAGTACCATGTTTTACCATGCCTAAAATCGATCTAGCTTACTGCAGTGTGCAACATGGGTCTCGTAGCAGCTGCCAAGTGAACGCAGAGTAGCACGATAGCAACTTTCAACACACAAATGTATCTTAAACGATAAAACAGCTTGACCGGAAGAAGCGCAAGCGGCGACTGTGGCATAATAAAAGTTCCGCTGCTCTCGAGACGCGTGTCACGCTTGTCTCTCATTAGCAATCGCTCCAGCGGAGTAGACATGAAGAAAACACATCCCATGATTCCGCAAAATCAAGGCTTCATTTTGAATAAGCGACCTCTAGTGGTGAAAAATTACATATTGTGCCTTTAAATGACAGCAGTATAAGAATATAACATTCGGTACAGAATTAAATAAAGTGATTATTTTGTGAACAAATTTTTAACAGCATGCTAACCTGTTCCAGCCCACCACTGAAGCCGACATGTCTGAGGTGATTGTTGAGGAAGGTCCTGGGGCATTTGGACGAGTCACGAGCAAAGAGGAGCCAGCAGAACTCCGGTACGTCAGAGCCCTTCTCCATATCTGAGTGCAACTGAATGGCAGTCGTCAGCATCAAGAACTTCAGTGCTTCCAGAAGCTCATACTCCTCATCATGACCTCTGAAAACCTCCTGGCACATGTGCTCCCTGTCTTCAAGACTTTTACACTTGACAGCCTCTTGCCACTAAAGACAATGCAATAAAATTTTGTCAGCAGGTACATTTAAGTTTGGGGTCAGTAAGACATTAATAAATAAAATTTATTTAGCAAAAACATATTGATCAAAAGTTGCATTAATGTTGCAAATTATTTCTATTTAGAATAAATGCTGGGTTTTTTTTAATTTATTTTTGGTGATTTTTGCCTTTATTGTAATAGGATAATATAGAATGGACATGAAGCGGGGGGGGTGGGGGGGGTGGGGGGGGGTATGGATATGTCTGCAAGCCAGGACTCGAACTCATGTCGCCCGAAGTGCAATGGAGATATATGTTGGAGTACTGTCCACAAGGCTATCAGCACCGAAAAATAAATGCTGTTCTTTTGAACTATATATTTAAAGAATCCTGAAAAAAAAGTATCACGTTTTCCAGAAAAATATTAAGCAGCACAACTGTTATCAACATTGATAATAATAAGAAATATTTCTTGAGCACCAAATCATCATATTAGAATGATTTCTGAAGGTTCATGTGACACTTAAGTACGGAAGAGGATCAGGGCCAAGCAATAATAAAAAATTAAAACCATTTTTAAAGTTTAAATTTTGTTTAAAGTTGTTAAATTTTGAGAGAAAAAAACTTGTTAAATTGAGAAAAAAGTTGAGATAAAATGTTGAGAATTAACTTTAAATTTAATGAGTTTATTCTCAACATTTTATCTAGACTTTTTTCTCAAAATTTAACGACATTTTTCTCATAATTTAACGAATTTGTACTCGTAATTTAATGACTTTTTTCTCGTAATTTAACAACATTTTTCTCATAATTTAACGACTTTTTTTCTCATAATTTAATTACTTTATTCTCAACATTTTATCTCAACTTTTTTCTCGAAATTTAACAACATTTTTCTCATAATTTAACGACTTTTTTTCTCATAATTTAATTACTTTATTCTCAACATTTTATCTCGACTTTTTTCTCGAAATTTAACACGTTTTTTTTCTCGTAATTTAACAAGTTTATTCTCAACATTTTATCTGGACCTTTTTCTCTGAATTTAACGACATTTTTCACATAATTTAACGAATTTGTTCTCGTAATTTAACGACTTTTTTCTTGTAATTTAACAAGTTTATTCTCAACATTTTATCTCGACTTTTTTCTCGAAATTTAACGTCATTTTTCTCCTAATTTAACGAATTTGTTCTAATTTAACCTTTTTTTTTCTGGTAATTTAATGACTATTCTCAACATTTTATCTCGACTTTTTTCTCGAAATTTAACAAGTTTTTTTCTCGTAATTTAATGAGTTTATTCTCAACATTTTATCTCGACTTTTTTCTCGAAATTTAACAAGTTTTTTTCTCGTAATTTAACGAGTTTATTCTCAACATTTTATCTCGACTTTTTTCTCGAAATTTAACGACTTTTTTTCTCTTAATTTAACAAGTTTATTCTCAACATTTTATCTCGACTTTTTTCTCGTAATTTAACGAGTTTATTCTCAACATTTTATCTCGACTTTTTTCTCAGAATTTAACGACATTTTTCTCATAATTTTACGAATTTGTTCTCGTAATTTAACAACTTTTTTCTCGTAATTTAATGACTATTCTCAACATTTTATCTCGACTTTTTCCTCGGAATTTAACGACTTTTTTCTCGTAATTTAACGAGTTTATTCTCAACATTTTATCTCGACTTTTTTCTCGAAATTTAACAACTTTAATCTCGAGATGGTTTTATTTTTTTATTATTGCCTGGCCCTAATCCTCTTCCGTACTGAAGACTGGAGTAATGATGCTGAAAATTTAGCTTTGCCATCACAACAATACATTTAAAATATATTAAATTAGAATAGTACTTTTAACTGTAATAATATTTCACAATATTACTATTTTTTTACTGTATTTTTGATCAAATAAAAAACACATTTGTGAGGCTTTTTTAATAGAAAATCTTACCGATCCTAAACTTTTGAACATAGTGTAAATATTCATACATATGCAATGAAGAAAAATAACAAAAGTAACCTTTTTCTTCAGCAATTCCAGGCATTGTTCAAGATGCTGTACTGTGCTCTTCCTGCTTTCAAATGGAAACTGCCACTCCTTTATAAAATCCTTATCAGAATGAATTTCTTTTGGCCACTATAACAAAAAATTCATAATGCATCAAATTAATTATGCATAACACAATGCAAAAAAATGATCAAGTCATGCGGCTTTGTGCACATCCATATTTAGTAGGGATGTAATAAGGATGCCTAATGTCTAACAACAATAAGGTTAAATTACCTTAATGATATCAGAGTCATGTAACCAGGCAGGAAGTAGATTGGACTGGCTGAGGACCTGGAAGAGCGTCGCCCTCAGGGCACAATAGTTATCACCTCTTACTCTGCATAGATTGAACTCACTGGCTATTGCTTCATAACCCTAAAAAAAGATGCACACGTGAGCAGGCTCCTTTAATCAAGTTCAAATTTATATATAAAGAATGTTTAAAAACAACAAACGGTGCTGTAACAATTAGGAAAATACAGTAACAGAAACAGGGAAAAAACACAGAAATTAGCTAAAATTAACAGAGTAAGATAGCAATAGAGGGGGAAAAAAACTTAAAATGAACAAGTCATACAAATACAAACAGGACAGTATCCTTGACATTTATTCAACAGTGCTTTTGATCTGCCTGCATTGACACTATTCTTTAAAAGGAAAAATTATATACCAATTATCAATGTAAAGCTGCTTTGACACAATCTGCACTGTAAAAGCGCTATATAAATGAAGGTGAGGACTCATACAACTGAAACCCCTATATTTCAATGTGGACAGTGTGGTAGAGGACCTGACAGAGAATGGCAGTGCATTCCACAACTTGGGGGCCGCAATTGCAAACACTGGATCACCCTAGGTTTTCAAGCGGGAATGAGGTACAGAGAGAAGCAACTGACTTGAGATCTTACTACAGAATATTGAAGGAGATCGACAATGTACTTTGGTGCTAGACCATGCAAGGCTTTATAAACATACAGCAAAACCTTAAATTTGACTCTCTTCTTTTTACCCATTAGAAGTCTAGCTGCTGCATTTTGAACCAATTGCAAGCGTTGAAGAGTAGATTTAGGCAAACCTACATATAATTGCATTAGTCCAATCGTGATGTGATAAGTGCATGAATCACTAATTCCTTTTAACTTGAGGAAATTTTCAGACATCCACAACTTTACTTCCTGAAAGCAGGAGATGAGATGATTAACCATCGGCTTGACAGGGAGATAAAGGTGTGTATCGACCATAACAGTGATAAAATAGATCCAAGAGGAAGCATACTGTATATAGGGAAAAAAAAGCAAGGGACTCAAAATGGAGCCTTGGGGGACACCACATGTAATCAGTGTTGAATATGAGTTGTGATTATCATTAGTGACAGAAAAGGTTCGCCCCTTGGAGATATGAGGGAAACCAGTTTAATGCAAACCCCTGGATGCCAACCATTCTCTCAATCTATTGTGTCAAAGATCTCAAAGAATTAAAATGAACACAAAGTAATGTGTGAGAGAAGCAGGCTCACCTTTCGGATAAGCTGACTTTTAGTGGTATTGCCTTTCCACTCTCTCTCACTGTAGGTCTGAATATCTTCGGCAGCTGACACACTGCTCTGGGCCTCACCAACAGCCACTGATGGGAATAAAGACACCTCTAGCTCAGACAAAAACAACCTCACAGACATCTCTCAAACATTTTAATACAGACTGAACATTCAAACCTGGCCACTACCTGACTTTGACTGGTGCTTCTCATGCAGTTCTTGTTCTATTTCCTCTTCTCCTCTGTATAGGTCCACCTCACTAAGAAACAATCACAAGACTCAATGCAAAACAGTGCATAATAACTTGAGTCACTTCCTTAATCTATTTAAATGGTGCATAATATTTGTCATGCAGCCGTGCATTCATGGTTATACATCTCTCCTGCATGTGATTAAGTGATGCCTGTGATTTTATAAACACTCAAGTTACATTTCCTACATAGCATGTAAAACTAATTTTATGTCAAAGAAAACTTACCCAGGTCTAAAAATGCATATTGTACGTGTTGGTGAATTGTCACTGTATAAAACTACGTAAATTATTTTTGACCCTGGACCACAAAACCAGTCATAAGTCACACTGGTATATTTGTAGCAATAGCCAACAATACATCGTATGGGTCAAAATTATTGATTTTTCTTTTATGCCAAAAATCATTTGGATATTAAGTAAAGATCATGTTCCATGAAGATATTTTGTAAATTTCCTATCGTAAATATATCAAAAATGTATTTTTTTGTGAGTGGAAGTGCATTTGCACTTCATTTGGACAACTTTAAAGGCAATTTTCTCAATATTTTGATTTTTTGCACCCTCAGACTCCAGATTTTCAAATAGTTGTATCTCGGCCAAATATTGTCATATCCTAACAAACCACACATCAATGGAAAGCTCATTTATTCAGCTTGATATGGTGTATAAATTAAAAAGAAATTACCCTTATGACTGGTCCAGGGTCACATTTGTCCAAAGATTACCTATTAATTATTAAAGGAAGCAATTTACCAAACCTAAAAGTGATAGTGTTTTGATTTTTCTTGAAATCCAAATGTAAAATTTGAAATGCAAATGTATTCCCAAATCTGCATACTGTAAGTGTTTTGCTGTCGTTTCTAGTTGATTTTAGTGCTGTATAGTTGCTTTACTGCTTGTTTACTGAGGTCACGTGGCAAATCGCGTTTGGTCTCGTTTGCTCTGAGTCAGTAAGGCGTGGTCTTCTGAACTAACGTTGTAATAAGCTGGTATAAGTGCACAGTGTACCGCGGCAGCGGACGCGGCAGCCCTCATGTGAAGCCCTCCTCGTGTGAAGACCGAAGAGTGTAAAGACCAGCGACTCTACCTGTGCGACTCCACCGAGCAACTACACAGACAAGACACTTGAGTATTGCTCTTTTCTTTCTTTCCTCTTTATACAGTGTGTTCTTGTCTTTTGACTTGTTTTAGGTATGTGCTTCCAAATTCCCACTATTACTAACCCTCGTAAATCGCATGCTACACGCTGTAAGCAGCGCAACCATAACAACCTGCGTTCTTTACCCATGTCACCTAATACATTGTTTTCTATTTCGATTGGGCTCTGGAATTGTCAGTCTGCTGTCAACAAAGCAGAGTTCATCACAGCTATTGCTACTTATTCAGATCTCCATCTCATGGCTCTGACTGAGACATGGATCAAACCAGAGGACACTGCCACACCAGCAGCCCTCTCCTCTAATTTCACTTTCTCTCACACCTCACGCCAGATTGGGAGGGGTGGTGGTACTGGTTTGCTTATGTCCATTGAATGGAAGTTCAATCCTTTACCATCTCTCTCTGAAAATGGCTCATTTGAATCACATGCAATTACCATCACCTACCCTACCAAAATTCATGTTGTAGTTGTTTATCGTCCCCCAAGTCAGCTAGGTAACTTCTTGGAGGAGTTGGATGTGTTACTCTCATCCTTCCCTGAGGATGGCACTCCTCTGCTAGTACTTGGTGACTTCAACATCCATCTAGACAAACCTCAGGCTGCTGACTTCCACACGCTGCTTGCCTCATTTGATCTCAAGCGAGTGGCTACCTCAGCTACCCACAAATCAGGTAACCAATTGGACCTCATCTACACACGCTGTGGCTCCAC
Source organism: Chanodichthys erythropterus (assembly GCF_024489055.1). Classification (NCBI taxonomy): domain Eukaryota; kingdom Metazoa; phylum Chordata; class Actinopteri; order Cypriniformes; family Xenocyprididae; genus Chanodichthys; species Chanodichthys erythropterus. The sequence continues at coordinate 31,965,433 of NC_090236.1, read as the reverse complement.
CGACAATACACTGGTTACTCCACTACACACCTCAGACCACTTTCTCATTACTTTCACACTCAACCTGACCCCCAACTCATCACACACCCCACCACACCTCACTTTTCGGCGAAACCTACGCTCCCTCTCACCATCTCATCTATCCTCTTCGGTCTCATCCACACTTCCTCCCGCTAACCAATTCTCATCAATGGACACTAACACTACTGACACTCTCTGCACCACTCTATCATCCTGCTTAGATGATTTCTGCCCCCTCTTAACCAGACCAGCCCGCGCCACCCCCTCTGCCCCCTGGCTCTCTGATGTTCTCCGTGAGCATCGGTCTAGACTCAGGGCTGCAGAGAGGAAGTGGCGCAAATCTAAAAATCCTACTGACCTTAGCTTATATCAGTCACTCCTTTCTTCTTTCTCTACTAATGTCACCAATGCTAAAACCTCCTACTATCACACTAAAATTAACAACTCAAATGACTCCCGAACACTTTTCAAAACCTTCTCTTCTCTTCTTTGCCCTCCTCCCCTCCCTCCCACATCAGTTCTTACAGCTGATGACTTTGCCACTTTCTTCACACATAAAATAACAACCATCAGCGGCCAATTCTCCACACCACACACTGACAAGAACATCTTAATTGAAAACACACAAATTCTCCCCTCCTTCTCCATGCTTTCTGAGGCAGATGTTTCCAAACTCATTCTTTCCAATCACCCTATAGCGGACCCTATAGGGTCCGCTAGACCCTATCCCCACTCCTCTTCTTCAGGCCATCTTCTCCTCAATTCTACCTGCACTCACTCACATTATCAATTCCTCCCTTCACACTGGAACATTTCCCACAGCTTTTAAGCAGGCTAGGATTACCCCACTGCTTAAGAAACCCACTCTGAATCAAGCTCTTTTAGAAAACTACAGACCAGTATCCCTTCTTCCTTTCATTGCTAAGACACTTGAGAGAGTTGTATTCAACCAACTGTCTACTTATCTCTCACAGAACAACCTCCTTGACAACCACCAGTCTGGTTTCAAGAGTGGCCACTCTACTGAGACTGCCCTGCTCTCAGTCACTGAAGCCCTGAGACTGGCACGAGCATCTTCAAAATCATCAGTACTCATCTTGCTGGACCTGTCTGCTGCCTTTGACACAGTGAACCACCAGATCCTCCTGTCTACACTCATGTCGAAGGGCATCACGGGAACCGCGCTCCAGTGGTTCAAGTCTTACCTCTCAGGTAGGTCCTTCAGGGTATCTTGGAGAGGTGAGGTGTCCAAGTCACATCATCTTGCTACTGGGGTACCTCAGGGCTCTGTGCTTGGTCCACTTCTCTTCTCCATCTACACGTCATCACTAGGATCGGTCATTCAGGATCATGGTTTCTCCCATCACTGTTATGCTGATGACACACAACTCTACCTCTCATTCCAACCAGATGATCCGACGGTTGCTGGTCGCATCACAGCCTGCCTGACAGCCATTTCTGCCTGGATGAAGGACCACCACCTCCAACTCAACCTTGCAAAAACGGAACTGCTTGTGATCGGTGCAAACCCAACACTTCATCACAACCTTTCAGTTCAACTTGGGTCTTCAACCATCACTCCTTCCAGGACAGCCAGAAACCTTGGAGTGGTGATGGATGATGGTCTAACCTTCACAGATCATGTTGCAGCAACGACCCGGTCCTGCAGATTTGCCTTGTACAACATCAGGAAGATTAGACCCTTTCTATCTGAACATTCCACACAAATTCTTGTCCAAGCTCTTGTTCTATCCAGACTGGACTACTGTAATGCTCTCTTGGCTGGCCTTCCAGCATGCACTATCAAGCCTCTACAACTGATCCAAAATGCTGCAGCAAGACTGGTCTTCAACGAACCGAAGAGAGCGCATGTCACTCCTCTCTTCATCAGTCTGCACTGGCTGCCAGTAGCTGCTCGCATCCAATTCAAGGCTCTGATGTTTGCTTACAGAACGACAGCTGGCTCTGCACCGCTATACCTTAACTCACTACTTCAGACTTACGCGCCCTCCAGAAACCTGCGTTCTGCAAGTGAACGGCGCCTTGTGGTGCCATCACATAGGGGCACAAAATCACTCTCACGGACCTTCTCCGGGACTGTTCCTGGCTGGTGGAATGACCTGCCACGCTCTATCCGAGCAGCCGAGTCTCTAGCCATTTTCAAAAAAATGCTAAAGACGTATCTTTTTCGTCAGCACTTGACCCAGTAGTAGTAGCACTTACCTTGACTAATATTCTTCTCCTATCTGTGTATTTATTTATTAAAAAAAAAAAAAAAAAAAAATTCGCTATGAGCACTTTACTGACATATCTGTGACTTCACTCAGCACTTACATACTGTTGTTCTCATGTTGATTTAATTGATTCTACTACTCTCATTTGTAAGTCGCTTTGGATAAAAGCGTCTGCTAAATGACTAAATGTAATGTAAATGTAAATGATTTGTCTAACTCTTGACATGAAGCAAGTTCATAATGACAGTAGACATTCAAAATGATAATTTTTTCTTCAGTAATTTCTCTATGATTTTTGAGAAGCAATTTGTTAAAAAGTGGCACAGTTTACACTGCAAGCAAGCACCTACTGTATGTAAAGACACAGCCATACTCTACTACATTGATTCAGCTGAACTGACAGGAAAAATTACCCCTTTTCATCTTCAGCAGACGATGTCTTCATCGGATGCTGCTGGGATGAATTACAGTCACTATGGGTGGATTTGGCCTCCTCCTGAGCACGTTTTTGCATAGTGTGGGTAGATTCAGAGCTTCTCTCAGGTCCAGGAGAATAAGCATCCTTTCCAGCTGCCCTGACCTTCACATCTGCTTTCTGACCTTGAGTGCTCTGTGTCGATCTAAGAGAGGAGGGCCAGTTATGTCCAACATGAAATAACATATGCTTCAATATAAAATGTTCACAATTGACTTATAATCTGACTTCAACTTGCAATACATAAATAAATAAATATCCGTGCTATGGCATACCCATGATTCTTTTTGGATTTTTTGCTCTGACTCTGTTGGCCAGAATCAAAACCAAACTTTGCTTTTTTGTTCATGGTTTTGTCAGTTTGGCGATTTTGCACATCCTTCGTACCTGAATCATATTGATACATGAGCAGGGAGGTCCAACCTGCATCTCTGCATGGCGGGCTGATGCAGAGGGGAAATACAAATAGATGCTAAATATCAAATGTGAAGCTTGAAGGTGACTACCTTACTTTTGCACATTTGCACATCACAATGTAAACAAACAGAAACACTTCCGCATTCTATCAGTTTCCACAATATCATCAGCGACATAACCGGTTCAAATTGCGAACAGTAATTATTAATGCAATGATTTACTAACAACACTCAGACAAAACAGCCAAAAAGGCGCTTGTATTTAACTTACCTGCCTTTACGGTCCTCCTAAACTGTGACTACAAAAAGCCTACGAATACTTCCTGTGAACAGGGGATTAAGGGAAATGTAGTTTTCCGGTGTGCAGCAGCTCTGCTTATTTTGAGCGACGCTGAGATTGTTTGTTTATGGGTTGTTAGTTGTTAGTTTTAGGCATTCATGCGGCATAAAGTTGGCATATGCCCCAAAAATGCATATGCATATTATGCCGTAAAGTGGCATATTTGGGCTTGTTAGTGTTTGGTCCCCATAGCACAATAAAATATGACCATTTTATCAATATTTAGTGGAAAATAACTCAGGATGGTGTTGCTCTCTATGTATACTGTATATAAAATATTATTATTATTATCAATTACTATAAAATGTATACATAAATATATACTATTATTGAAGAAATACTACACTAATAATAAATAAACTACTCAGAAACACCAAAACAAGTTGCTTGTTTTCCAGATTAGGTATCCTATCCAACACTGGAACAGTATTTCTGTGTATTGTATAAACTTACCCTTCATCATCAAAGTCCTTGTGATAAAAATCTGACATCTTTGTGCAGTATTGACTGTGTTTTGTGTCCTTTTTATTAAGTCCACCATTGTCCCCTGCACTGGTGGTAGTAATGGTCATCCGATCCCCATGAAATCCTGTTTTTTCTGTATTGTTGATTGATGATGGTGTGGAAATGCAGCAATTCCCCATCACCAACATGAAGACATGAAAAAAAACTAGTTTACAGTTGTTGTTTTGCTGAACCATTTACCATTTTTCTGTTTTGTTTGCCCTTAGGATATGACAAGTGAGATACATGTGTTTGAATTTTAAACTTAAAATAGTCTGACTAAAATAGAGCCCTATGGCATCCGACCCTTGTAGTCTAATCCCTGCTCAGGCCAAGGCTGTGCTTTTTTCATCCACTAGATGACAGCATTTAGTTCGTTCGGAACTGTTGTAGGGCAGGCTACAATTTCTGGTAGTATAAATAGGGGATCATTTGAAAGTGAAATTGTAAATAAATGAGGCACGGATTTCAAACTATGTAAGTATAATATATTATATACTGAATTAAGATAAAATGAAACATTATAACTAACAAAATGGAAGAAAAAAAATGAATTAAAGTGATTCTTCACAAAAAATTGAAAATTATTCCATGATTTACTCACCCTCAAGCCATCCTAGGTGTATTACTTTCTTCTTTCAATGAACACAATCAGAGATATATTTAAAAAAAATATATCCTTAGCCCTCCAAGGTATAAAATGGTTGTGAATGGTAACCCAAATTCTGAAGACAAAAAAAAAAAATGCATTCATCCATTAAAAAAAAAAATGAATCCATATGACTCCAGGGGGTTAACAAAGGCCTTATGAAACAAGTTGATGCGTTTGTGTAAGACAAGTATCCTTATTTAATACTTTATAAGGTAAAATAATGAGCTTCCGGCACCACAACCATATGCATACGACTTACGTACGTTAAATGATTAGTTCATTTTCAAATGAAAATAAGCCCAATCTTTACTCATCCTCAAGTCATCCTGGGTGTATATGACTTTCTTCTTTCTGATGAACACAATCATCGAAATATTAATAAATATCCTGACGCATCTTTATAATGGCAGCGAACGGGATCAATGAGTATGAGCTGAAGAAAGTGTCTCCATCCATCATAAACATACTCCACATGGCTCCGGGGGGTTAATAAAGGCCTTCTGAAGCAAAGCGATGCATTTGTGTAAAAAACAAGTTATTTAAACAAGTTATGAAGTAAAATATCTAGCTTTCACCAGACCGCTTTCCGTTTTCAAGATACGTATAAAGTGTAAACTGGCGTCGCGTCATTTTTCCGTAAGTTGAATAGGGAAGGCGTTTGACGTAACGTAAGCTTTGTGAACTGCAAGACTTTTACACTTTCTTTGTACATTAAATACAGAAGGCGACATGGCGGAAGCTAGATATTTTACTTCATAACTTGTTTAAAAATGGATATTTTTTACACAAACGCATCGCTTGGCTTCAGAAGGCCTTCATTAACCCCCCGGAGCACACGCTTATGATGGATAGATGCAGATGGAAACACTTTCTTCATCTTCATACTCATTGGTTCTGTTCACTGCCATTATAAAGCTCGGATGCGTCAGGATATGTATTAATATAACTCAGATTGTGTTCATCAGAAAGAAAAAAGTCATATACACCTAGGATGGCTTGAGGGTAGAGCTGTAAAAAGTACCTGAAAACCATACTTGAGTACAAGTACTGATACCTTACATTGAAAATGACTCCACTACAAGTTAGAAGTCACCAATTCCAATACGACTTGAGTAACAGTCTTAAAGTCTCTGATTTTAACAGTACTTAAGTATTTAACTCATGCTCAGAGATCCACTAGTCCTGAGAGACTGCCAGTGAAAATAAGAAACAATTGATTTGTAAGATGAGAAATCAAGTTTATTTTCTAAAATCAAAATAAAACAGCTCAATGTTGCAATAAATCAAGGTCAACAACCTTTTAAACGTCTACAAACTCTCAAGTCTAAGTTAAAGGAACACTCCACTTTTTTTGAAAATAGGCTCATTTTCCAACTCCCCTAGAGTTAAACAGTTGAGTTTTACCGTTTTCAAATCCATTCAGCCGATCTCCGGTGCTGGCAGTACCACTTTTAGCATAGCTTAGCATAGTTCATTGAATCTGATTAGACCGTTAGCATCGCGCTTAAAAATGACCAAAGAGTTTTGATATTTTTCCTATTTAAAACTTGACTCTTCTGTAGTTAAATCGTGTACTAAGACCGACGGAAAATAAAAAGTTGTGATTTTCTAGGCTGATATGGCTAGGAACTATACTCTCATTCAGGCGTAATAATCAAGGAACTTTGCTGCCGTTCCATGGCTGCAGCAGTGCAATGATATTACGCAGCGCCCGTGAGCCCCTGCTTGCACAGGGAACGTGCCTTGCAACCATGAAGACATTTGTGAGAGATGCTGCGTAATATCATTGCACTGCTGCAGCCATGATACGGCAGCAAAGTTCCTTGATTATTACGCCGGAATGAGAGTATAGTTCCTAGCCATATCAGCCTAGAAAATCACAACTTTTCATTTTCTGTCGGTCTTAGTACACGATTTAACTACAGAAGAGTCAAGTTTTAAATAGGAAAAATATCAAAACTCTTTAGTCATTTTTAAGCGCGATGCTAACGGTCTAATCAGATTCAATGAACTATGCTAAGCTATGCTAAAAGTGGTACCGCCAGAACCGGAGATCGGCTGAATGGATTCGAAAACGGTAAAACTCAAATGTTTAACTCTAGGGGAGTTGGAAAATGAGCCTATTTTCAAAAAAAGTGGAGTGTTCCTTTAAGCTCAAGTGCACAAAAAGGCCATAAGTAAACCAATATCCTTCAAAACAGTCTTGTCAATATAGAGAATAAATAAAACAATGTTAAGTAAAATTAAATAGTCAAAGTCTACTGTATGTGCTGGTTTGAGCCTCATCACCAGCTGCAGTCGTTTCCTCATCTAACAAATCAAACACCTGCGATCAGAAACTACCTGCTAATGCACTCACATTCACGTAAAGTATTCTTGTTGACAAGTCTTGGGTGAGTAAAGGCAAAATGCACAAGATATAGTACATTCAATGCCCTTAGATGGCAATGTCACTTCTTTATATCAGAAACAAACTGCTGCAGAAAAAGTTAGCTGCAGTGAAAAATGTAATTTGTAATTGCATTACTCATCACAAATGTACTGGAGTAAAACTTGCTCAAAAATGTAGTCAAGTAGACAGTAAAAGTTGCCAATATCTTCGATACTCAGTACATCTACAAAGTAGCAAAAAAGATACTTAAGTACAGTAACTAATTACATTTACTCAAGTACTTTACACCTCTGCTTGAGGGTGAATAAATAATAGGATAATTTTCATTTTGGGGTGAACTATCCCTTTAAAATTTCTTAATTAAAAACAAAAAACAAGGCTCGGGTGGTGACTGTGACCACACTGCGCCTGCTTTGCCATCAAGCAGGCATCAAAAGTAGGCAACAGGGAGGGTTTGAAGCGTAAAACGTGAGCAAAAGAGTGTAAGAATACAAGCAACCACAAGAGATGCAGTAGAGCACATTTACCTCGACGCACATTTACCAGTCTCTCTCGAGGCATCTTCCTCGTAATACACGTGCAGATATTATAATATTAACCGAAAAAAATCACGATGAAACTGTCAAACACATTTAATATCCAGCATCTTAGATACTGACAAATAGCGTCTTGGTGAGGGTTGTCTGTGGTGCGTGCTGTGGCTTTAAATGGCGCTCCTCCCCCTCCGCTCTCCTCTGCTCTGGAGGTGCTGAAACGTCGCCTTTCTCGTTTCAGAGCACTAGCAGCCATGGCTGAAATTAAGACGGGCATATTTGCCAAAAACGTCCAAAAGAGGCTCAGTCGGGCACAGGAAAAGGTATGGGTCTAATTATTTACTTATTCGCCATGCATCAAAAATGACTTGATTCTAAGAGCACGTTTGATAAAGCAAAAGGCAGCATTTTGTCTTCGTGGAGCTGTCCAGCACAGATACTCCGGGCAGGGGAAGGAGATTCAGGTGTGCGATCAAACCTGAAATATTTTGTTAGAGGAAATTGAGTTTTTTCGCACATGCATAGTTTACATTTTCTGTGCATCAGACCTGCTAGCGTCAAAAATGCGCAGACTGCAATCTTAACCAACACTGCCATTTAAAGGAGCTCTCCATGACTTAAACCTAGAAATGATCATACTTTGTGGCTTAAATATATTATACACCTTCTTGTAGGAGAAATTGTTGATCTCAGTTTGAAACCCTTGGATGATTAGTAGATTATAATGTGACACGTATGTCTACTGTCTCATTCCCTGTCTTATTTTGGCTAGAGGTGTTTTTCAATTTCGGGTTTCCTTGTGTTTTTTGACGATGTAATCCATTATTACCCAAGATGTTGGTTGAAGCTGTCATTTTCCTGCAAGGTCAGGAGAAGGGGAGGTGGGGGATGCCCTCATCTATGCGGTATGAATACTAGCAGGGGGAGATTTCCAAGTGGCCACGAGATTGTGAAGGCCGCTTAATGTGGTTGTGGAGAGACAGTCTCTATTTAAAAAGAGAAATATCATAATAGACGAGGAAATTATTGGTGTCTTTTACAATAAACTGGTATTCAGTTGCAGAAGTGGATTTGGTTATGGGGTTTTTGATTAGACAGCCTGCGCAATATTTTGCATGTGGTAGCGAACTGAAAATGAAATGTCTGTCATCTAGTAAACTGAAGGTGTCTGGTAAACAGAGCAGTAGTGGTTTTCCCCAGCCCGAGCCGAGCTGCAGTAAGCGGATTGTTTTTCTTTTAATACCCAAGGTTCACTCACAGACTCTGGGCCAGCTGTAACGATACATCGAAAGTGAAGATTTCCCTTGAAATTCGTGTTATCATGTATGAACTATGGGTGTTTTTCAAGGTGAACTGTGTAAAAGTCGGACAGTTTTTGGTTGATTCGTGATGGAGCCTTGATATGCTTTACATTCTCTGCCTGCCTTTTGAGTTTTTGCGATGCTAAAACCCTCCTAAATGTAAATAGATCAAAGCAATTGAGATATTTTTGTCATTTGAATTAATCTCGAATATTAAGCATGACTGTTTAAAGTGGTCAAGCTGGCTTTTTGGAATATTATTTGCTTTAGTTGATTTGCTACTGGTGCAAGACTTGAGGTCTGTCAGGTTAGTCAATGCTAACATTGGTTAGTTCTTAAGAACAATTTAAAAATGTCCCATTATAGATGAAAGCTACTGGTCAAATGTTTAAACATTTTAAGATACTGCAAAACCATTGCAACAATGTTTTTGGTAACTGACCATCCAACTATCATTAAAAATGTCCTTTTTTTCCCTTTCCTTTCCTTTCCTTTCCTTTCGTTTTTTTTTTTTTTTTTTTTTTTTTTGCATAAAATGCAATACAAGTTTGTATTCTTTATAGAGGCTTATGTTTAAGACGCTTGTTGAGTGCTGTGTGCAGTGTTGAGGGTAGTCTCAGCTTCAGACGTCATGCCTGGAAACACTTCAGGATTTTCAAAGTCATCATCTGGTTGGTTGAATTCTGCAGGATGTCCGGTAGACATGTGTGTTGCGTTTTTTATCGGTCCGCCTGGAAACAAATGCTGTGACGTCAAACCCCCTCGTGGAAGAAGAACGCCATGTTTACAGTTGTGACAATGAACATTTACCAGGATCAACTAAATGCTGGATTTTCGAAAGTATGTGAAGTTTGCGGCTCCATTGTTGCAATAAACTTGCACATTGTGAATAGTTTATTAGATGCACCCCGGTCTGTTATTGTAGGGACATCAACTTTACATTTTCACGCCCCTAAACATGACGCGGAACAAAACAAACTGTGATTGGTTGCATTACATGTCAGTCAAACATCCTCTTGAGGCCAGTGAAAGCTGCGAGAGTCCAGACCTTCCGCCATCAATCTGAAGGTCTTGCTACACGTAACTATGTTAGGGGTTCTAGACTCGTGGCAGTTACTAGTTCTAGACTAAATGTGAGTGTACATTTACTCATTTACTTCTTCTCCGGCATGGTATTCTTTTGTATTCCAGAATGGCAGCACACCCAAAAGGCTTGTTTGTTTGAGCTGCGCCCTCTACTGTACAAGCATGAATTTTCATTTCCCTCTGCCTGAGGCTTATTCATTTCACTTTAGCCGTGTTTCCACCACAGGAACTTTCCCCTGGAACGTTGGGGTGGTACCAAGTCAGTGGTTTTCCCGCAGAATTGGGCTACTTTTACACTGTTGCCGCGGATTGTTTTTAATGTCCGCGGGTTGAAACGACCCCAAATAACATGATATTTAGTCCCTGGAATGCGAATTTTACCAGGGGAACCCCACCAAAAACGCGGATTTTACCCCCTGGAACGCAATTTTTACCAGGGGACCCCCCTCTGAAACGCAGTTAGACTAGTTTTGAGTAGCAATTGGATGAGTTTTGCTGTGAAAACCTGGCAACCCTGATCAGGGTCTAAATTATGTTCTGGGTAAAAAATTTCCCCCTCAGAAAGTCCCTGCTCAGGAAGTAGTACTTTTTCAAAGTTCTAGAACTTTTAGAGGGGGGGACTTGGGCACTAAACGTGCTGATTGGTTGAGTTCACGCAGCATTTTGATTGGTTGACTCCATGCAGCATTTTATTTCAACCATCGGTTTCTTAAAGTCAAGTTGCAGTGTGTGCAGTAAGAGTTGTTTGCTATTCGAATCAACAATGGCGTTTAAAAATACAACCAATGGACCGACGATGAGGTTCAGGCTTTATTAAGCTTATATATGCGGAGGACGAAATCCAGCGGCAACAGGAAAGTCGCACGCAGTCCTACGACACCAGACTATCTTCACGGTAATTTAGACCATTATGGAAATGCAGCTAGCAATAGGTCTAGGGGAAAAAGTTCCTGGGACAAATTGTTCCGGGAAATTTTGGTAGAATCGTGGCTTTTGGGTGTGAAAAGGGCCTTTACATTTGCCAAAAACTGCCAGAACTTTTTTGTTATAAAAACAAACAGCTGTCTCCGCAATATTCCAATGCATTATTATTACGATTAATAGTAACTTTCCCCAACACTGGCTGTGTGCAGTTCATGCTGAGACAATTTAGGCATCAAAACCACAACCACTATCTGACATCATGCAGGCAAATGAATATATTTTCATAATGAGGATCCTCGTGGCATTTATTAATGACTGTTATATTTGACTGCCTCATGATATTTAAAGAATAATCAATCATGAAACCTATTTTCTCCACTTTCTGCCTGATGACTCATTACAAATTGTTATAATTAAAAGCAGAGCTCTGGCATGTTGCCAACAGAGAATAATATTTCCCTCATTTATATTATATTAAATGTTTGTCATATTCTATTATCATTTCTAGTTTGTCTGGGTCCCCACTGTAAAAATAAATTAGTAAAATAGCAGAAAATGTACTGGCAGCTTATTACCCGGTCATTATCCAGTAATTTCCGTTAACCCTAAAACACAAATGAAGTTCAAAAGAATAAATATGGAAAATTCCGTCAAATTAGTACATTGTGCCCTATTTTTACAGATTGTTTTTTTTTTGCCATGCAGAGTGATTTCAAATATCTGATCTGATTTCATAAGAGCATCATGAAGCCACACAGTTCATTCTGACTGCTCACAATGTCTACCAATGTAACATGATTCCCTTTGGCGAGTTAAGACCAGTACATTTAGGAGAAGGTATACAATTTACTGCCTCTGGGACAGAAGATCCTGACCAGGGCAGATAGCATGATAAGGGGTGTAAGAGATCCTTTAATCTGAGTTCTGGTGGGGACAGAATACCTCACAATCAACAGGGATCACTCATAATCCTGTTGCATATACTGTCACAGGAAGATTGCAGCATTGTGAACTGGATGCAGCAGCATTGTATTAAGTGCCGTGACTTGATGTTTTACAATGCATCTGTAAAGCAGCACTACGGCAAAAAAACACATGTTGATTTGTGTATTAGCATCCACATCTTGGGAAATCAAACATAATTGTTGGAATGGCACTGTTCCAATTTCTATAAAACAGATTTGCTTTTCCACTTTGTTTAGCACAGCTATGAGATTAATTTTTGGTAAACATTATAAAACACTTTTTGAAGGATCATTTGTCAATGCAAAATAGAGGACATCAGTCCCCTGTGTGGATGAGGCAGGGTGGCGTGTCTGTTTTTAAGGCCTAAGCTGTGTTAATATTTCATAGGCTGGCTGCTTCTGTTGTATAGTGTTTCCTGGCAGGCATTGTGTACCACTGTGTCTTAGATTAGTACCATTTGCCTTCTGGAGAGCTCTAGATGTGAGGTTATGACATTTTTAAGAACTGAAATACAGATGAGCCCACACTGGAGTGCCTTTGGTCTTATAGTGTGATGCAGTGCTAAATTTAAAGTAATATTACATACTTGGCACTTTTTAAATATTTATATATCTCTGCAGTGTTTGTAATATCTAAAAGCAAGTGGAGGTATTTGGTACTTTTATTATTCCCAACAGAAAAGTATTCTGATCTCTTTCTCGCTTTTTTTTTTGTATATTTTAAGAAATAATTTTGTGCATTATTAAAGTATTGTGCCTGTTTTGAGAGCATTACATGTCATTTATATTTATGATGGGATATTGGTGTCACAACACACTACCTATTGATCCATATCAAAGCCTCTTCCAACATGTGTGAGTGTTACAAAGAAAAGACCCAGATGGCACGTTCTTTCCACCCAGGAGTAATTCGGAGCTTAATGTGACATTATTCATGTTCCCAGGGGGCCGTTCCTGTGGTTTACTGCCTGAGCCCTATGTCATACAGTCTAATCTCACTTTCACACATGGAGGGAGCTATTGTCTTTACTGTACTGTACACATGTAAACATATCAATCATGTTTGTATAACTGTAACAACTACTTAAACGTACCACTTTATCTCTTTTAGAAATTGTCTTAATTGTCTTCTGTAACAATGTTTTAACACCTTCAATTTGTTTGTAACTGCAAAACGTCATGTTGAGCCAGTAATGAATTATTAATCAGCAAAATATCAATTAGCAATACAATACATTTAAATTTGTACAATTTTATTAGTTGGTTATTCTTGTTATATGTATATATAGAATCAAACCAAAATTTATTCAGATACCTTGAATATTTCATTCATTAATACAGTTTATTCACTATAGTTAAAAAATGGTAATAAAATATGACAAGATTTCAGAGTTAAACTGTGTCAGAAAAAAAATAATCTTAATTATGTCAGATAACACTTAAGCAAAACCTGGTCAGGTCAAAGTGTCTGAATAATTTCTGGTTCCAAATTTTTATTAGTTTTACTGGTAGTCCACTGTATGAAGAATTTTTGGGTATAATATGTCACAGTTTACTTTGCTATCCTCACTTACATAAATGAACTACAGTGTAAAAATATATCAAAAATATAAAAATTTTTGGTTTGACTATATATCTATATATATATATATCTATATATATATATATATATAGATATATATACAAACAAACATACACACACAAACACACAATTTCCTGGTTAAATCATTAAATAAACACCACAAATACAATTCTATATTGTATTTTTACATTATCAATGTAATTAATGTTCAATTTATTAAAACCGAAATGTCATCAAGTTAGTGTTTTTAAACATTTTTACATTCATTCCAAAATAATAACTCAAGGCAGTAACAATTTAAAAAATATATTTTATTTGTGAACTGATGTCCAGCTGTTCTTTTTATTAGTCAACTTATTTTTGGATCATCAGTCATCAAAGCTAAACACAAAGATGTACCTTTAATTTCACCAAGCCGATTGCTCACTAAAAAATAAAAAACACCACGGATGTTTCAGGCCATTTTAAGTTTTATTTTGATGTAACAAAGTAGTAATATCTAAGTAGGTGAGTTGTTTACTTACTTTATAATTAGTCTTCCCATTAAAGCTGTCATTAATTACTCACCCTCATGTCATTCCAAACCCATAAGACTTTTGTTCATCTTTGGAACACAAATTAAGATATTTTGGATGAAATCTGAGAGAATTCTGTGCCTCCATTGACAGATATGCTACTGACACTTTGACGCTTCAAAAAGTTCATAAAGAAAATGTAAAACTAATCTATATTAATTGAGCGGTTTAGTCCAAATTTTCTGAATTTAGGCTTTTGAGGGTGAGTAATTAATGACAAAATTTTCATTTTTGGGTGAACTATCCCTTCAACGCCGCCATTTATTCAATCAGACTGATTCGCGGATGCGGACTTAACACATATCCCAATAATGTTGACACTTAACACAGATCATTAAATAAAAAACGTGCTAATAACATCATAACTGAAAGCATACTGTAAATAAATAACAAAACATTAAGCATATAAAATTAACCACATAATTTATTAATAATGCAGTGCATGCTGGGAGCTGGTAAATCAGCAATATTGCTTAAAATGAAACTGTGTTGCCTGTTCAGAACAACTTTCAGGGAATTAACATTTTATGTAGATTTAAAGTAAATCATTTCACAAATCACATTAAAAAAAAAAAAAAAATCATTGGTACAATGGTATCACTTTACAAAAAAGTACAATGGTCATTACCTTAAAGGGTTAGTTCACTTTCAAATGAAAATTACCCATCCTAGGTGTATATGACTTTCTTCTTTCTGATGAACACAATCGGAGAAATAATACCATACCAAAGAGTATAAATCTGAAGAAACTGCATCCATCCATATCCATCCATCATAAACTTATTCCACACAGCTCAGAGGGTTAATAAAGGCCTTCTGAAATGAAGCGATGCATTTGTGTAAAAAAAAAACATATTTAACAACTTATGAAGTAAAATATCTAGCTTCCGCCAGACCGCCTTCCGTATTCAATTTACGAAAAAAAAAAAACGAAACTGGCATCATGTTAGTGAAGCTTTTTCCTTAAGTTGAATAGGGAAGGCTTAGGATGTAGCGTAAGCTTCTTTAACTGTGAGAGGTGTTGCGCTTTCTTCTTAAGTTGAATACGGAAGGCGGTCTGGTGGAAGCTAGATATTTTACTTCATAACTTGTTAAATATGGATAACCCCCCGGAGCCATGTGGATTATGTTTATGATGGATAGATGTACATTCTTCAGCTCATACTCGTTGTTATCGCTCACTGTCATTATAAAGCTCGGATGCGTCAGGATATTTATTAATATAACTCCGATTGTGTTCATCAGAAAGACGAAAGTCATATACACCTAGGATGGCTTGAGGGTGAATAAAGCTTGAGCTAATTTTCACTTGAAAGTAAACTAATCCTTCAAGGAGCAAAAAATCTAATATTAAACTAATATTACATAATATTTGAGAGATTAACACCAATTAAAAGTCACACTACATGAAGTACAAGTTTAGGTTGGCTGACATAGAAAAGTTTGCATGTAAGGATATACAGTACCATCTGGTTTGACTGTACAGGTTGAACGTCCCAGAAGGTTGTTGGTGTAGCACTACGTGTGTGTTTGCCAAAGCAAAACATCCATTTCCTTTGTAATAGACTATAATACCTTCTATTGTATTGTTTGCACAGAACAGCTCACATTATGTCCATTGGCTGTATGTTGTCATTGTATGCACGTTGTATATCATTTGTGTTGAGTATTGACTCAAACACTCAAACTATGTTCAACAGTTTAAACCTTACATAAAAAGGACAAATAAAAAGTAGGTAGCTTTTCAATTTTTTTTTGTAGAGATGCTATCAAAACAGGCACCCCTCTTGTTCTGAGCAAATGCAGTGTCTGAGTAACAGCTGACAGCCATTTTCATGTGTTAGTCACTATGGGTAGGCAGTGAGGTGGTCACGTGACAGAGAAGTCCTCTTTTTGGCAGAGAGACTTGACAGACTAGGAAGTGTAATATTTGCCCGGTCTTCCTCCCCCGCTCCTGCTCAGCCCTTTCTTTGTGTGCATGTCATACTGTCCACAGGGTGTTCAGACACTGCTAGAGGATTCCCTCATGGGGATTCAGTCATGGCTCAGCTGAATCAATGAGAATGCTGTGTGAACCCCGTGCTACGTCATCCTTCTGTTCATGCTGGTCTTTATCATTCATCTTTACAGACTCTAAGAAATGCAAACATTTATTTGGATGACAAAAAATGTTTGGAACTGGTTGAGAATCATGTCTTATGTTTGAATAATATTTTTTTGGTCTCATCAATCATCAACACTAAAGTATTTTGTCAGATAACTTAAAAATGTGCTTCATGTGGTTACAAAATATTTTGACTGAATCAGCCTGATTTGCTCTGACTCCTTGTGTTCTCTGCTTTCAGGTTCTGCAGAAGCTGGGAAAGGCAGATGAGACGAAAGATGAACAGTTTGAGCAGTGTGTGCAGAACTTCAAAAGACAGGAGGTAAGATGAGTCTGATCTATAGAGCGATGCTGTTTTCGGCTGGTATAATGGATCTATCAATACAGCAAATCAACCAGCCAAAGACTATGGAAATAAAATAATGACTAATGCATTTGAAATAAAAAAAAGCATGTTGAATTACACTGATTAAAAAAAACAAATTGTTGCATTATAATGCATTGTATTTCCAGGGCTTGCATTTAACAAGGTTTCATATTTAAGCTGTAAATATTTCAAATGAAAACATTTCATACACAATTTCATTATTAAAGATTCAATACTCCATATACAGCTTCCAGACTTCATTTCCAAAATATTCAGTCTGTTTAAAAATACCACCTATAATATTTGACAGGCAATTTTTTGTCCATTTTTTTTTTTTTTTTTTTTTTAACAAATTCAGTAGTTCAAATTCAGCAGAATATTCAACAGTGCACATCTGGGAACTGCAAAACTAAATATACAACCATGTTGTATTTCAGGCCCTGAAAATGCAATGCATTAAAATTATTGATTATTATTTTAAAGGATTTTAAAGGGTTTTTTAAAGAGTTTAAAGGGTTAGTTCACCCAAAAATGAAAATTCTGTCATTAATTACTCTCCCTTATTTAGTTCCAAACCCATAAGAGCTTTGTTCATCTTCAGAATACAAATTAAGATATTTTTGATGAAATCTGAGGGTTTTCTGACCCCTCCCCAAACACACCCACCCACACACCATAGACTACAACATAATTACTACTTTCAAGGCCAAGAAAGGTAGTAAAGACATTGTTAAAATAATCCATGTCACTACAGTGGTTCAACCTTAATGTTATGAAGTGACGAGAAATCTTTTTGTGCGCAAAAACAAATAAATAAAAGCTCTCAGATTTCATAAAAAAAAAAAATCTTAATTTGTGTCCGAAGATGAACGAAGGTCTTACTGATTTGGAACAACATGAGGGTTAGTCATTAATGACAGAATTTTTATACTTGGCTGAACTAACCCTTTAATGTATTACAATATTTAACACAATTATAATAAATAATAAAAAATATTTTAAAATATCAATTTTTCTTGGCATCTTTTGGCAAGCGCTCCACTTCAGACAGTGCGCCAGCATCACATTCTCTTTCACGCTTGAATGGACAAAAACACACAAAATATTACATTTTGTAGCTTTAATAAGGATCTATAATCTATATTCAATTTATAATTTATGCAGTAATACTGTGCAGTAACAGATAACAGATACAGAAATTATTTAAGAAATTATTCAATTTCTGCATATTTACCTTACCTTAAAATCTCAAAGCACAACGAAAACAATAATTTTTTTGTGCATTTGAGAAAAAAAATCAATTTCATAGAGACAGTATCAGTGATACCAACCTTCACTCATAGTGCTTAGTAAGATGCCATCAAAAACAAATATTTAAAATATACTGTCTTTTTATTGTTTCTACATTATTTTCCATATTTAATGTGAAAGTATTACATTATAAAAATATATTAAAAACTTGATTGTTAGATTAATTGCGTTTATTACAGAAAAATGTGCCATTAATTAGTTCATATTTTAATCAATTGACAGCTCTAATTAAAAATTTTTTAATTTCATTTTTTTTTTCAATTAGTGCAATTCAACATGCTTTTGTGTTTCAAAGACATTAGTCATTATTTTACTTCCATACTCTTTAGCTGGTTGCTTTGCTGGACTGATTTTCCCACCAGCAGCACAGAGCCACATTGTTCTTAACCAGCATACATTTCTATTATCTTTCATTCTGTGTTTATATATCACTTTTAAATGAGAGGGGTCAATATTAGTGAGAAAATGTCCATTTATAGTCTTAATCTTATAATAGTTCTCTGTACTAATAGGATAAAGACTTCGAAGGTGTAGCCACATTTTCTATTTTGTCTGAAATGTCTTTGCAGTCTAAACGATTCTCATTACTGCTGTCACTACAACACTTCAATGCCACAATAAAGGCACTCTCACATATACAATTCTCTCTATTCTCTCTTTCTTAAGAAATCTGTGGGCTAGTGCAGTGCTCTCTGCATTAGCTATTCATTATCTCAAAATAATATCTTAATATCTCAATATAATATATGCATATCTTTTGGCAATTATATATAAGCATTTAAAAGAATGTTTTGTGTTTTTTTTTTTCCATCAGAGGGACTGTCATTTCAGCCAAATAGCCATTTAAATTAAAAGTAAAAGTTAAAAAAATAAATAAATAAATTATATATATATATATATATATATATATATATATATATATATATATATATATATATATATATATATATATATTGTGTGTTCAATTTGTGACTTTAGTAAAAAAAAAAATATATATATATATATATATATATATATATATATATATATATATATATATATTTTTTTTTTTTTTTTTTTACTAAAGTCACAAATTGAACACACAAAATGTATCTACATGGAGTATGCCATATTTTTTACTAAAAAAATGAATATGAAAATATCATAATAATTTTATGTATATGTGAACCATAGTTGTCTCAAATTAGATTGGCCTTATTACTGCACACTATTTAACTGCCATTTCTTAAATAGCTCCATATTTAATACCAAATAATTTTTTCTCAAGTTTGATTACTTTGATTATGAAAAGCAACGCTATTAAATGTGGAGTTGAAGTGAAGTGTAGTTCTAGAAGAAGTGTGTGTTTGCTGAGGAAAATGAAGCAGTCTAATCCCACCCTCTCCACCTGTCCTCACTAATCCTGATTAGACTGCTTTATGCTCCAGTGTGCCAGTGCTTCCAGAAACACTCTCCTCTCCTCTGCTCACCTCCTCTCTCACCTCCAAAATTCCACTCTTCTTTAACCCCTTCCTCCCCAGTCTACTTCAATGACTCTCTCCTCTGCACTTCCTGTAGTCACCCTGTGATGGATGGTTTGTGCAGAGATAAACATGAAGAATGAATTTGTCCAAATTTACATTTGTTTAGTCAGAGTCAATCACTACAGCTGGAGGATACCAGTCACAGCCAAAACTGAACCCACATACCATACGCTGCCAGTCTGGCTCATAAAACACTCATTGGAGCAGATTCATGGAGTCATCAACTGCACTGAAATATTGTGCACATCAATTATCTACATCAGGGGCATTGAAATACTGTAAATCTGACAGTGTAATGCTGTAAAAGACACTAGACTGAATGTTTAACAACCCCATCCCATTCCTTTAGTCAAGCCTAAATAAGTAACCAAAAAACAACTCAAGTACCTTTGCTGAAATGTTTTAATATATGAGACAGACATGATATCTCTAATCTAAAATGTTCCTTTTATGCTTAATGCTGACATATTTTTCAGACTTCTGCATTGAAAGGTTCATTATTCAGCCATGTTGAGCAGAGAAAGATCATCAGAGCTGATAGAGGTTTTCATTTGGGCTTTTCATTTCAAGTCTCCCTGCAGCTTTTTGCTGCCTCAGGATTGCTGTGCCCTGTGTCGAGTGCAGAGAATGAAATGACTTCCATCTGCTGCACTGACTGGAGAGCTCATCTTTTTTGAGAGCACGTCTTTTGTACGACTGCCTGCGTTTTTTTTTAATACGATGCTGTAATTTCAGCACCATGGACAGCAATTACTCTCCACCACTTGAAACTGTAGTTATCATATATTTTCCAGTGTGAAGAGGATTTTTCTGTGATTAGATTCAGCTTTGAAAATAAAACTGCCCAGAAACCAGAAACTATATGAATAGTATATAATATAGGATTTTTTCGATGAATAGAAAGTTCAAAAGAATATTGAATAATCCTGAAAAAAATGTATCATGGTTTCCTCAAAAATATAAGGGGTGGTTGATTATGATTTCACTTTTTTAACTTGAGTTAGTGTGTAATGTTGCTGTTTGAGCATAAACAACATCTGGACTACACTGTAAAAAATGACCGTGATTTTAATAGTAAAATGCTGCGGTGAAAAACTGTCAATTGGTCTACAGAAAGTTTCTGTACTATATACGGTGAATAACTGTAATAGATCTAACGGTACATTTAATGTAATTTTACGGTAAAATACCTTTAAATTCACAGTTTTTGGAAGTGAAAAATAACTTATTTAATAATAAATTTACAGTGAAAAACCATAAATTGACATTCCCACAATTCCCTGCGTGACACTTCACATTTGATATATTTTTGTTGAAATAACTGTTTCTTCTTAGTTTTTCTCATTTTTTTCTAATCAGTTATGTACATTAGGGTTTTATGTTACATCTAATGCTGTTAAATTAATGTTTATTGCATTTTTAAAATTTCATGCATGTTACCATGATGTTGTTTAGTGTGTGTGTGAATGACACTGTGTGCTCCTTCTATATATTAGTATTGTCCTCCTCAGCTTGTGGAAAATCTGCTTGTGATGAACTTTGATTCATCATGTGACTCTTATCACCACTATGTTTGACTGTCAGTGTATTATAAAGGTACAAAACAGATATTAGTACTTCATTAGGTTGGTAAATTAACATTATATCAGTTAATGAAATACGTTATTTTACCGTAAATTAAACAGATTTTTTTTTACGTCGCTACTGTATTTTTTACGGTAAAGTTCTGGCAACCACAGTTGCCGGTTTTTTACCGTAAATTTTACTGGGATTTTTTTTACAGTGTACAACCAGCTTCTTCCCAGGTTAGTGACATTACTAACCCTAAAATTGACATAAACCCCGCCCCCGAGAACATGCAACAAAGGGGGTGAGGACATGTTGAGTCTCTCCATCAGTGTCCGAACAATGAACAATTTGAACATTGTAAGGATAAACACCGCTACTGATGATTGTCATTTTGGGTGCGTGAGATTCTCCAGCTTTGTTGTTGTTTAAGCTCCACCCTCTTTTGGAAAGGGGGCCAGGAGCAGCAGCTCATTTGCATTTACAGGCACAAACACAAAAACGCACAAAAAGGGGCAGATTTGACAAGCTATAATAAATTATCTGTGGGGGTATTTTGAGCTGAAACTTCACAGACACATTCTGAGGACACTAGAGACTTATATTATTATATTTTGTAAAGGGGGTATTTAAGCAGCACAACTTTTTATCAACATTGATAATAATAAAAAATGTTTCTTGAGCACCAAATCAGCACATTAGAATGATTTCTGAAGGATCATGTGACACTGAAGCCTGGAGTAATGATGCTGGAAATTCAGCGTTGCCCTCACAGGAATAAATTACAATTTAAAATATATTAAAATAGAATACACTTATTTTAAATTGTAATAATATTTCACAATTTTACTGTTTTTACTGTATTTTTGATCCAAAAAGGATCAAATCATATGAGACTTCTTTTAAAAATTCACTGATCGATCTGAAAAAATAAAACCTCATTATATGAAAGTCAATGTAATGTTGTCAATATCTCCCTGTGGTTTCATATCTGATGTGTTGAGCCTCTTTTATGTTCTGATCCATAGTTTGAGGGCTCTAGGCTACAGAGGGAGATGAAGGCCTACATAGCAGCTGTGAAAGGTGAACCATTGCAAAATACACACATACAAGTACATACACATTCCTGCTCTACACTGAACCAGTTTTTCTTTTTGTTATGATTGCAGGGATGCAGCAAGCTTCTATGAACCTGACAGAGTCGTTACATGAAGTATATGAGCCTGACTGGCACGGCAAGGATGATGTCATGACCATTGGAAAGGTAGCGAGAAATATAGTTGTGACTGCGCAAGTGCAATGTTTAAAAAAATGACATTATACAGCTGTCTAAACAGAGCATTGTCAAAATAACAGGGAAGAATATTTCCAAAGGAAGATATTAAAGAGAAAAATAAATATTAAATATTAGTGGTGACAAGTAGATGAGAGCCATCAGACAAATGTCCTGTGGGAAAATGCTGAGGAACTGCATATGCAACATGACATCAAAAAGCTGCTAAAGATCAGTGATAGGTGCTGATTTCTATTCACAGTTTTATATGCTTAAGAAGTGCATTGTGAAAGTGGGTGAAAATTAAATTCCTGACCTCTGGTAACCTGAACATTATGTTCATTTGAAAAATGGAGGTCATTCTCGCCAACTCTAGAACATCTAGATCTTTTTTTGGGTTTAAGAACAGACAAGAGGTTTTGGCAGTCTCTCACACAAGCTGAGGGATTTGTCCTCAGTACCTGAGCCAAAGCTAAAATGCTGCACCTTTTAGGGAAAATGGGGTCAAGTCACTGAGCCGTTAAGGTCTATTATGCTGCCTATGCACATGCATTTCACAGACAATTTATAAGATTCAGAAGGGGTCATGTCTTCTAGTTATGCTAGTCCTTGAGCTGTTTAAATTCCCATACAGCAAATTTAATAGCTGGCATTTATGCGTGTACATATGTTTATAACTGGCATTCAGAGAAAAGAATGTAATGTGTAATGGTCTTTTTGCTATTAGAGAAATTGAAGAATATATTTTAGAGAATATTTAATTTAATTTTTTTGCAAAAGACATTTTTTGAGAAAACTGCATGAATGTCATGCTAATGATCTTTAATATATAATATTTTGAATATTAATAATAATTATCTATTATTATATTTCTAAACGTATTTTATTTTATGATTATGTATATTTATTGTAAACTTTTCTAAAGAACCACGAGCTCATACTGACATGTTATGATCTTTTATATATAATACTTTAAATATTAATGCTAATAATATTAATAATTTATTATTATTGTGTTATATTTATGATTTTATTTTAGAATTATGTGTGTATGATTTTTATTTTAGAATTATGTATGTTTTATTGTAAAATACATTTTTTGAGGAAACAGAATGAATGTGAATTCATAATGACATGCTATGTTTTATATATAATATTTATTATTATATTAATGAATACAAAATATTAATTTCTTTTTATTTTATTTCTTTTTCTTTTATTTTATGATTATGTACATTTACCGTAAAATATATTTTTTGAGGAAACAGAATGAATGTGAATTCATACTGACATGCTATGTTTTATATATAATATTTATTATTATTATATTAATTAATACAAAATATTAATTTCTTTTTATTTTATTTTATGATTATGTACATTTACTGTAAAATACATTTTTGAGGAAACAAAATGAATGTGAATTCATAATGACATGCTATGTTTTATATATAAAATTTAATATTATATTAATTAATACAAAATATTAATTTCTTTTTGTTTTATTTTATGATTATGTACGTTTACTGTAAAATAAATTTTTTGAGGAAACAGAATGAATGCGAATTCATACTGACATGATATGATGTTTTATATATAATATTTATTATTATTATAATGAATACAAATATAAATTTATTTTTATTATATTTCTTACAATTTATTTTATGATTATGTACATTTACTGTAAAATACCTTTTTTAGAAAACCTGGACGTGAACTCATGCTATGATCTTTTTTATATATAATATTTTAATAATTTACTATTATTGTGTTATATTTCTGATTTGATTTATTTTAGGATTATATACATTTATTGTAAAATACATTTTTTGAGGAAACAGAATTCAAACTATGCTTATATAATTTTTTATGCATATATAATATTTTATTTTATGAGAATCACACAAGCAATAGTCCTGTTTTTCTGCATATCCAGCTGCATATTGTTTTTATTAACACATTTTACACAAGCAGCAGAGAATGTTTCTCATGTTGACAACATTTTATACTTACTTTGATAGAAAATAAGTTCATGTGTCAAACTGATGATTTCATAAAACTAGAAAAAATCAAACCATTCAATCTGTCCTTCTGCACACAGATGATGTGGTTTGAGGGAGGGAGTTATTAATAGAGGATAATGACATATGTCATTTTTAGTATGGAGTGGGGCTGTGACTCACCACTGTCCTCTGAGAATTTAAATTTCATTTAGCCAAGGACGCTCATTTTTGTTTACTCTAACACCTCACCGAGGGGGAGCGCAGTGAATTCAGCTTCCTGAGTCTGATTTGCATCCTCTGTGAATGAGTAAGAACCTAATTAGGTTTTAATTTCCCTGCTGCTGAATCATAAATCCAACACCAAAATTCATCCATTTATGTTACATGAGCTGCAGAATAACATTTAAAGAGCGCTGTACAATAGATTCTCTCATCCACCGCTCTTCTTGGCGAATGCTCTGGGTTAATCTCGCTGATGGCTGTCCTGTCTCCTCTGCAGAACTGTGATGCTCTGTGGGAGGACTTCCATCAGAAGCTGGTCGACTCTACCATCAACAATCTGGAAACATATTTGACTCAGTTCCCAGATCTCAAGGTGCCGATGTCATTTTACGCATGCTGAATTGGTTTTAAATCATGTATTATTCATATTCTCATGAGCCATATTGTTTAAGCTGACGCATGTGCCGGCAGCACAGTGCTGTAAATAAATGCAAAACACATTCAGCTGAAGGGTAACCATAGTAACCACAAGTGTTTTACTCCCCTCCAGGTGCGTGTCGCAAAGAGGAGCAGGAAGTTAATTGACTATGACAGTGCGAGACACCATCTTGAGACCCTGCAGACTTCAACCATAAGGAATGAGAAGAAGATATCAAAAGTATGTCAGTCTTTATGGTCTTTATATCGTTCTGAATACAATTTGTAATTGCTGAAAAATGGTAAATATGTTATACTGTGATCTGTGCTATTGCTTGAACATATATGGCATATCTGTGTGCATGTAGGCAGAGGAAGACTTGAAAAAGGCCCAAAGGGTTTTTGATGAGCTCAACGTTGGCCTGCAGGATGAGCTGCCCACACTCTGGGATAGGTGAGACATTTTAACATTCACTGCTACTGCAATCTGTTGTAGGTCATATGTAATAGTTGCACTTTTTATATTCATAAAGTGCATTCCTGCTAGTTTAATGTTTTAATTCTATTAAAGGGTTATTTCACCCAAAAATCTAAATTCTGTCATTAATCACACACCCTCATGTCGTTCCAAACCTGTAAGACTTTAGTTCATCTTTGAAGCACAAATGATATTTTAAATGAAATCTGAGAGATTTCATTGACAGTGTATGCAAGTTCATTAAGGGGATAGTTCACCCAAAAATGAAAATTTGATGTTTATCTGCTTTCCCCCAGGGCATCCAAGGTGTAGGTGACTTTGTTTCTTCAGTAGAACACAAATTATGATTTTTAACTCCAACCGTTGCCGTCGTATAATGCGTGTCAATGGGAACTTCGTCTATAAGAGTCAAAAAAACATGCACAGACAAATCCAAATTAAACTCTGTGGCTCTTGACGACATATTGACGTCCTAAGACATGAAACAATTGGTTTGTGCGAGAAACCGAACAGTATTTATATAATTTTTTTACCTCTAAAACACCACTATGTCCAACTGCCCTCCACATCCTGTTAGTGAGGTCAAAAAACGCGTTCTGATGACGGCAGTGATCTCTCGTGCTTTGCTTCAATGAGTGCGAGAGATCACTTCCGTTGTCAGAGCGCGATCAGACCTCACTAACCGGATGTGGAGGGCAGTTGGACATAGTGGTGTATTAGAGGTAAAAAATGATATAAATACTGTTCGGTTTCTCGCACAAACCTATCGTTTCGTATCTTAGGACATCAATGTGTCGTCACGAGCCGGAGGGTATAATTTGGATTTGTCTGTGCATGTTTTTTTGACTCTTATAGACGAAGTTCCCATTGACACGCATTATACAACTGACAGACGGCAACGGTTGCAGTTAAAAACCGTCATTTGTGTTCTACTGAAGAAACAAAGTCACCTTCATCTTGGATGCGCTGGGGGTAAGCAGATAAACATCACATTTTCATTTTTGGGTGAACTATCCCTTTAAGAGATCATAAAACTAATCCATAAGAATCAAGCAGTTTCTGAAGAGACTTGATCGCTTTATATGATGAACATATTTGATGTGATAAATGCACCAGATTAAAAATTGAATGGATTCATAAGAGATGTCTATATGGTGTAAAAATGACTAAAATTGTCTCATTGTTCTAGTTAGACATTTTTCTCTGGGTCACATTTTGACCCTTTGTTCACATTCAGCACTAACTGGTGTACAACATTATATGCAAGACTAGCTCAATAATTAGCCATCAATCTCTTATATAACGGAAGCCTTGCTGTATCATGCCCAGGATAATTATTGTACTCTCAGAGGGGTGGCAGTAATATTTACAGACTGCTGCCCTGACAATACAAGGCTCTGGCCGATAATATTGATTTAATTTGACCAAAGGCCTTCCTGAAATGCACATATATATCCCTGTTGTCTAGATTTATCCATTAGTTGCACAGCATGCCAGCTTTGAACATTCATGTCACACCAGCGGTTACATACAGTAAAAGAGGTAAGGTAACTTTTAAAGGAAATGGACTATGCTGCAGAAAAAAAATGGGGAAAAATTTGTAAAATGCAATGCATGTATGTGAATACTATTTGTCTTATTTGGCTGTTTGTGCTGTAGAGCAATAGATTGGCTGGCTGGAGCTAATCTTTATGCTTAAAGAAACGCTGTGGCTATATAAATGTGTCATGTGAGTTGAAGGGAAGGTTTTTTTTGTGTTTTTAAATGAATGCGTTGGATATAGACAGCAATCATGTCGACAATAATTGCAGGATTGATAATGATAGATGTGGTAACCTGCCATAAATAGCTGGTTTCCACAACAGGAGTTGTGCTTTGTCACAAAGAAGAGAATGTCTAGAATTAGTCATAAGTTTATTTAGAGCACAAATGGATTTTTGTTGTAACTGTATATGTATTGAATTACTCTACGTATGACTGAAATAGAAAGTATTTGTAGCTATGCTGTGCTAAGCAATATGCAATGTGATGTTGTGATATGTGTTGGGGACAGTTCGCCCAAAAATGAAGATTCTGCCATCATTTACTCACCCCCATGTCGTTCCAAACCTGTATGACTGTCATATAATCATATCATATAATGAAAGTCTTTACTGTGGAACACAAAAGAAGATATTTAGAACATTTTCTGGGTTTATTTTTTTTCATATAATGAAAGTCGATGGGATCCAATGTTATTTTGGACCCCACTGACTTTCATTATATGGACAAAAACAGTTAAAACACAGACGACAAAGTAAATCATACAGGTTTGAGTAAATGATGACAGAATTTTCATTTCGGACGAACTATCCCTTTAACTAATGTAGTTATTATTTTGAGTGTTATTGTAGACAGTATTTATTTTGATTATAATACAAGCAATGGTATGTATCTTGTGGTCATCTGTATGTTGTGGTGAATATGCTTTGGTAAGCTTTATGCTGTTTTGAGCTGAGAGGGTCTGTCTGCTCACTGAAGCAACAGCCTGGTTACATAATCCATCCAATCGGCAGCCTCCTCTCTGTGCCAGGCCCTCCAGCCGTGCTCATTTCAGCTCGGGCCAGAAAGAAAGATACATTTATAACTGTTGCAGACATGAAAAATGGCCGCTTTACATTAGATTTGTACTAGTTTTGGGGGTTCTTATTGATGTACTGTACAAGCATGGACTGATGCATTTTATCTTATAGGAGTGACTTGCAGATATGATTTCCCCATTATTTGTTTAAAAGAGCTTTAATATCTTGCTGATGTATTAATGTTTGAGGTCCAGAAGTTTGTGTTAGTGCATCACATTTGGATGCTTTTCCATACTGTATGTAGTTTTTTTCATACTTTTTAGACATTCTAATTTAAAGGGTTAGTTCACCCAAAAATGAAAATGATCCTATGATTTACTCACCCTCAAGCCATCCTAGGTGTATATGACTATCTTCTTTCAGACGAACACAATCTGAGATATATTTAAACATATCCTGGCTCTTCCAAGCTTTAAAATCCATCCATCATAAAAGTAATCCACACAGCTCCGGGGGGTCTGCTTCTGAAGTGAAGCAACGGGTTTTTGTAAAAAAAAAAAAAATACATATTTAAAACTTGATTGACTATAATAACAAGCTTCTGGCTGCGATTTGCGGAGGAAGACTAACCCCTGACCCGACGCATGACATAATGATGAACACAGAACTGCCAGAGGATTGTCAGTGGATTTCAATATAAGAGAAGAGGAGCTTGAGTTTGTTGCGCAGCCCTATTTGTTTGAACCACGAGAGGAGTCTAAGCCTTCGATACTCCTACATCCTTCATCATACATTGCGTCACTGGTTAAGCCGCAGTCACACTAGACTTTCAACGTGCGAAATTTCTTCGGATGCTGTAACGGTCGTGATATGACATCACGTTCTACAGTGTCTTTTTTATAAACATGAATTCAACATATAACTTAAAGGTGCCCTAGAATTAAATATTGAATTCAGTACATGGAAATGACATACAGTGAGTCTCAAACTCCATTGTTTCCTCCTTCTTATATAAATCTCATTTGTTTAAAAGACCTCCGAAGAACAGGCGAATCTCAACATAACACTGACTGTTACGTAACAGTCGGAATAATTAATATGTATGACCCCAATATTTGCATATGCCAGCTCATGTTCAAGCATTAGACAAGGGCAGCCAGTATTAAAGTCTGGATGTGCACAGCTGAATCATCAGACTCATTAAGCAAGCAAGAACAATAGCGAAAAATGGCAGATGGAGCAATAATAACTGATATGATCCATGATAACATGATATTTTTAGTGATATTTGTAAATTGTCTTTATAAATGTTTCGTTAGCATGTTGCTAATGTACTGTTAAATGTGGTTAAAGTTACCATCGTTTATTACTGTATTCACAGAGACAAGAGAGCCGTCACTATTTTCATTTTTAAACACTTGCAGTCTGTATAATTCATAAACAACTTCAATCTTTATAAATCTCTCCAACAGTGTAGCATTAGCCGCTAGCCACGGAGCACTATCAAACTCATTCAGAATCAAATGTAAACATCCAAATAAATACTATACTTATGCGATTAGACATGTTGCATGACGAACACTTTGTAAAGATCCATTTTGAGGGTTATATTAGCTGTGTGAACTTTGTTTATGCTGTTCAAGGCAAGCGCGAGCTCCGGGGTCGTGGGAGCACGAGAATTAAAGGGGCCGCAACCTATATATCAGTGCATAGTTAATGATGCCCCAAAATAGGCAGTTAAAAAAATGAATTAAAAAAAATCTATAGGGTATTTTGAGCTGAAACTGACTTTAGATTATAAAGTTTTAAATATGGATATTTTTCTTACAAAAACCCATCGCTTCGCTCCAGAAGGCGTTTTTTACTCCCAGAGCCATGTGGATTGCTTTTTTTACGATGGATGGACGCACTTTTTTTTGGGCTTCAAAATCGGGCCCCCCTTTTGCTGTCATTATAAAGCATGGAAGAGATTGGATATTTTTAAATATAACTCCAATTGTATTCATCTGAAGGAAGAAAGTCATATACACCTTGAATGGCTTGAGGGTGAGAAAATCATGGCGCAATTTTTATTTTTGGGTGAACTATTCCTTTAAGTAAAAATGGAACGATTTAAATCATTAATCTTGTTTGACTATTTATTTTACTTAAACTCCATTTCTATGCACCATTTGTTTGTAAAGAATTTAAAAAATATATAAACGATGAATTTCTTATCTCTACAGATCATCAGTGACCATCTCTTTCTCTCGTTGAACGTTGTCCAGATGCTTCTTCAGACTATTGCGCACTTGTTGGATGGCGGAGCCTAATCATTATTCTTCTCCTTTCCTCTTTGCAGTCGGGTGGGGTTCTATGTGAGCACCTTCAAGAACGTATCCGGCCTGGAAGCTCGATTCCACAGGGAGATCTCTTTTGTGAGTGGCTTTAATTTCTAAAGCTCTAGAAGCTGTTAAACATGACGTTTCTCCTAAATGTCACAAACAATAAAAAATGGGTGCTCAGGAAACACAAAGCGAAAGCGAATGTGAGTCATACTTGATTCTATAGTGAGTTACCGATGATTGACGTCCTGGGAACATTTCCTGCTACATGAGGGTTTTAGAGCAGTCACAGGCTACTGTGTTTTCAAGAGTGGCTTATGACAAAATTCACAGTTTTACATTGTAAGATTAGGAGCTTTGTTTCTGATCCATTCAGTCAGTCAAAGAAAAGCTTTCATGCCTCATCTGAATCTCATTTTTATTCAAGCTGCCAGTGGTGTTGCAGCTAATACTCATGAAAGACATATCTTTGCGTGAGGTTATCTGTTTTCTAAATCACAGAAGTGACACTGATGAACCATTGAGGGATATTTATAGGGCTATTTAACTCTTTAACAATGCAGTGCATCTGCTGGAAAACGTGTGAAGAATGTGTAAATGTAGGAAAAGCACTGCCTGCCGTACATCAACTGACAAATAACTCTTCAAAATATCCCAGCCTTTAGACACATGTAAGAATATTGATCTTTCTGCACAATAAGAATGGTCAAGTTTAAACTGAATGTTTTTATACAGGTTATTATGTTAATATAACAACAGTAATGGGTATGACAGTTAATATGACAACATTTATTTCACTAAGGTCATTTAGGAATGCTAGTTATCTAGACTTTCTTCATCTAACGTTAGAGACATTAATGAGTGCTGATTTTTGCCTCTTTAGATCCACACAATCACTGGACAATTTATCTGTCATTCTGGGTTTACACTGAAGGTTATAATATTATAGTAGGGAACTCTGCATGGTACAGTATATTGTGTTTATTATTAGACACAGCATGTGGCCGTCAGTGGGCATCAGTGCATTGTTAAAGACATTTATCGCCAGAAGGGATGTACAGTGCAGCTCGGCACAGAAGCTACTGCAAAGTCTGCAAATGTCTGTGTCAGTGTGATCGGTGCATCTCTCTATTGACACATGCTCTATTTTTACTTTTATTGAAGGAGTGAGAAGCATTTGATTCTGTTCATTTCACATTCAGAAAACCTTTATGAAATCATTTAAGCATAAAGTGTTTGTGATGGTGATTATGAATTATTATTAGTAATGTTTTAATTTTGATTTGCATTCTATTTTTTATATTAACAACATTGAGATTATGTACATGTTTATGCCAATAAAAATGCATATAAAATCTTAGCAGGCACAACAATAGCATATATTCAGTAGCACCAAAGTACCTTAATGGAGACATAAATGGCTGCCTAGGGCAACCCTGACAGCAACATAGTGTCAGCCCAGATCTGGCCCACATCTGGTCCGTGTGTAATCCACATGTACCAGATGTGGGCCGGATCTGGGCCACACTATGTTGCTGTCTGTGAAGTAATTGTGTGTAAGTTCTTCTCGTAATTATTTGTTATTTGCATCTTTTGAGTTCAGATGCAAAAGCCGCTAAACGCCACTGTAACAAAGTTCGTATATACGGGAAGGAAGTGGGAACTGGCGAACATTCAACACAACTTTAATACCAAAATAAACAAAGAACAAAACGAAAGTAATGCCGGCAGACCCTCGTGGACGTCTGCCGGCCACACAAACATAATAAAACATAAAATAATATCCAGGCCTAGTCCTCTCTCATCCTTCACTGTCGTCGCTCCTCCTTTTATGCTCCCGGAGCTCCTCCGTGAGAGACTCAAGGCGCGCCTCCCAGGTGTAGCTCGTTAACTCTCGCGCCACCGGCCTCGTGCCGTTCCCTCACGGCTCTCGCCCGCCCTGGTCGCCACAGCCACCTCCATCAAAAATGACATAATGATATTGAGTGAATGCTCTCTGCACATAGTATACGTTCATCAAATACTTTCGCTTCAAATCCACTAAATCCCAGTGTCAGCCTATTCAGAAATACAGGTTCGTTGGCAGAAACCGCTGAACGCCACTTCCCTTTGTCAGCAAAAGCCTCTATAGTCCACAGAAGAACCAATCGAAAGACGCAAATCGAATCATATGATTTCAGGATGAATGATGGTGTGCATATGAGCCGGCTTTGAATTGCCGAGTTGCAAGTTTTTATCAAGTTTTTATCAACAGTGTTCCTTTTGCTGCTGTAAAAATGACAGAAACAGAGGTTTTACTATGTCTTGTTGTCCAAAGAGGTGGAGTTTTTGGCACAAAAAAAAAAAAACACACACAGACTTAGGTGGTTTTGCAGCAAAAGAAAGTCAAATTTAATTTAATAATTTTAATTTAATAATTTAATAATTTGTTAAATACCAATGAATTGACTAAAGTGACATTTCTGAAAACAAGGCATTTCAATAACTGACTAATAATTTTTTTTATTGCCATTAAAGTGAAATTACTAAACCTAAACATAGGAACCTTGTAAAAAATGCTCATTTAAAAGAAAACAGTTTTTACATCTGAACTCTTCATTTTTTTTCTCTGTTTTGGATCTAGCTCTGTCATAAGCTGTATGAAGTGATGAATAAGCTCGCTGAGCAGCACTCTGACAAAATGTTCACGATTCAAGGAGCACCCAGGTAAGGAATAATCTTTAACCTCCATTAACCTGAATGTACTTATTAAATGATGGAACAGATGGTTCTACTGATGGGAGACAAAAGGTTGAAAAGGCTTGATTTTTATAACGCTTTAAAGATTACAAGAAAACAAGAATTTTGTCATAATGACTTTTAATACTTGTAATCAAACATTTATAAGGTTTGGCTCTGTTTGTGTTTTTCCTTTTACAGAGCGAAGCGGTAAGTGTAATAGCATAGACTATTGTGTAGGCATTGGAGATTTGCTTTCTCTAAAGTGTTCTTAGTTTAGTAAGGAAAATAATTGCTTTAGTGAAAGAACACTTTTGAGTAAGTAAATATCCTGTGATGACTGTGTTTAGTTTTGTAAATCTGGTAGGTGATGGGTGGTGTCAGGAACCTTTAGGTGCAATTATGCCGAAACATGTTTCATCCTTGCTTGTAATTTACAACTATTCCTTTTTAGAGACTCTAAAACTGTCCCCCTTTGAAGTGCTTTGTTACAACCAAATTTGTGCTTCAAAGTGAAAAACATGTGATTTGTAGAGCTGATTGTGATGATAAGTGTAATGGTACAGTGAGACCAGCTCTTCAGGTCACATAGCAAAGGATATAGCAAAGCCTGCTGGTTGCAGGCTGTCATTCTAAGGGCTCTGTTCTTCTTAAAATAATATGTTCAGAATTTAAAAAGTCATAATGAATAGTCAAGATATAGTGGTCATGTAGTTTTTGTGTGTGTATTGATAGTGACTCCGGGCCCCTGCGATTAGCCAGGACTCCTACCCCACCTGACGATGAGAGCCCAGACAGCAGCCCAGCTGCCAGCCCTAACCACACACTAAGGCCCACATCTCCCGGCCCACCTCGACCCAAATCACCTTCACAGGTAGGGCCTGACACACCTCCAAGACACAATGCTTATCAGGATTGTCCTGGTTTTCTGCAACATTCAGAATGAATATGCAACTAGAAAGTTTGCAGTTCATTCATGATGTGCAGCACAACTGTTCTCCTTGACCAGCATTTGTGAGGGTTTGATTTGTGAAGTTCAAAGGCACATATGTTATCTCTTCACCTCAGCTCAAGATGGGACCTCCAAAACCACCTCCTCCAAAAGTTACTCCAACCAAGGAGCTCCAGCAAGAGCAGATAATCGACCTATTTGATGGAGGCTTTCCAGAAATCAGTGTTACATCACCACAGGTGAGTGAAAATTCACTGGAGCCTTACTTTATTGGTAGTATGTAAAAAGGGAAGGGGCATTTGGACATAAATGTGTGTTGCCAGTGTGTGTACACAACCACCCTATAATGATAAAAAAAAAAATTGTTATCCCCATCAATCATAAGCAGTGTCTCAGAACAAGCCGTTTCCAGATCCCTGGCAATGTGACGTCACATTAGCCACAGGCCCCTTCCACGAATGTTGACAGTTATACAGTTATACAGTCTGCCATTACTGCACTGACGAGAATGTCTCCCAAGCATTTTAGGTGGATGTATTAACCACATAGCTCTCTCCATTTATTCCCTAAATCTGAGCCGCTGAAGACGAGGTGGATTAATTTTGTTTTTGAAGAAAATGCTCCCTCAACTCTACCAAAATTCGTTTATGTCTGCGCGAATCATTATGCTTTGTGAACGAATGTCAATACAAAGGGACAATACAAAACAGAGGTTGTGCTAAAAAGTTGTTACTCAAGGATAGATCAATACAAACTGTTCGTGATCCAGCTTACAGTCTCCAGAGTGTTAATGGATATGGTAGTAATGAAGGTGAGAGCACTTTATTACAGTTCATCGGAGTTGATTTACAGATATAAAGTTTACCAGTTTATTAAACATCACCCAAAAAGGCATAAGGTCTTTATATATTTGTTTACTGTTAGTTGTAACGAGTGTTTCTGTGTAATTCGCTGTGTATGTTTATGATAATGCAAGAGAGTTTATGGATAATATTTTAATGCACTTGCACTGTTTTATTAAGCTCTTACAGAGATTTTCTATAGTGAAAATGGACACTTCACCTTTTGTGTGAAGTACAATAAACGTCATAAAACTCATCTGTAAAGTCGAACGGGGTACAGTACAACAGACTTGTACTAATATAGTGGATAAAAACAAGAAGACAATATAAGTTGTAACCATAATTGAACTAAACTATGCCTGTTTAGCAATTCCATGCAGCATATATTCGCAGTTTATGACATTATAGTGCGTCCTGACACCAGAGAATTAGCTCTTGAAACTTGAAGCCCTCTTAGGCAGAGTGCAGCAGCTCATTTGCATTTAAAGGGCACACACTCAAACAGCTTTTTGCTCAACCTTAAAAAGTGGGAATATTATCTGTGGGATATTTTGAGCTAAAACTTAACATACACACTCTGGGGACATCAGAGACTTGCATCTTGCAAAATGGGGCATAAAATGTCCTCTTTAATAGTAAATCCATTTTATTTTTATGTTCTTACTTTAGCCAAATGAGAAACCTGGAGAATCTCTCCTGGACTTGGATTTTGATCCGTTCAAGCCTGATGCCAGTACACCTATTGGGCAGACCCAATCACCCATATCTCAGGTTCGTCTTCACATTTTGCTTTATTGTATTACAATTCAGAGACAGTGAGAGGTCAAATAAAAAGGCTTGGCAATCATTTAGGTTGTTATTGATCATGGAATATTAATCAACCAGTAACAAAAATAGAGCTTAAATGCTTAATTTTTTTTTCTCACAGACACTACCTTGGGATCTTTGGACGGTGAGTCTGCTTCCTTTGCTTGTGCTCTTTGATCTGTGTGTACTGATCTTGGAAATCTTGGTGCTATTGGTAACTTGTCCTGATGTCAAAAGAAGTGGCCTAGATTTGTATTCTTTTGAAGCAATAAATTTGCACTGACATGAAATTTTCATGACAAACGAACAGTCGCTCCTGTTGAGCATTATTTGACAGCAAATACCTCTGATATCTCTGTTCATTTCTAGGGAAATGCTGCACAGCCTGCAGAGCCTGTAAGTAATGACTGACGAGAGTGTCTCAGTAGAAAGCAATTGCAAATGTAATTAAAGTTCATGGCAGAATTAACCTCCAGCTTTCAAGACTTTGGAGAAATGGCATATAACTTTGTTTAATCTGTGTCTGTCTGTGACAAATCATCTTTTGCCGTTTTCTTCTCTGTCCTCTCCTCTGTTGGAGACCTTTTTGGACATTAACCACTTGTTTTTTTCCTGATCAGGCTGCAGATGCTGGCTTCACTGCCAACTGGGCAGCAGACTTTGGTTCTTCTGCTACTGCGAGTACGGAGGAACCTGAAAATGCTCAACCTGCATCGGATGGGCAGGGCTGGCCACCTGCCGAGGGTTGGCCTACAGAGGCAGCATCACAGCCACAGGAAGTGGGGACCACAGATGAGGTTAGAGCCTGGGATATGGAAAACTATCCTGAGCCAAACCCAGACTGTGATCCCTGTGCTGTGGGGGGTGGCGAGGCCAAGCAACAACATCCAGGACAGGGGCAGGAGGGTGTAGAGGAGGGTCAGACAGACTGGGCTACAAATCAAGTGGAATGGGCAGAAGAAAAGTCAGGTTGCGGATCAGAGGAGAGAGAGGCAGAGGAGACAGTGGGCTTGCAACCAATGCCTGGAATCATATTTACCGATGAGTTTGGTCAGGAGATTCAGGATGCCACGGAGGGAGTAGAAGGTTCCAGATGGGGCCTGTCTAGCCAGGCTGATTTAGATGGATCCGGGTCAGAGTATGAGACTGCTGAAGAATGGGGTGATGTCCCGGGACCTAACTGTGGGTGGGTCAGTGCAGATGACGAACTCGAATCTGCTGAGGGTGAGAATCCAGTTGTGGCACCAGAACAAGGCACTGTGGCCATAGAGTGCTTTGCAGACTGGGACACAGCTGACAGTGTCCCCAAGCAGATTACCCCTGCTGACTCTGTGTTTGGTGGTGATGCATTTGCAGCCAACTGGGATCCACCTGAAGCAGCACCATGTGTCTCAGAGCTTGAAAAGGAAAGCTCGGATGAGCTGCTTTCAGACCCAGCCAATGAAGGATCAAATACACCTCAAAATGTTCTTGAATCTACTCCGAATTCAGACCCATTTGGCACTGAAGGTAATGATCCATTTGGTAAAGGGGATGATCCTTTTGCTGCATCAGGGGACGACCCATTTGGCACTGGAAACGATCCGTTTGCCACATCAGTCCAAGACAAAGATCCCAGTGGCTTTGCTGGGAGTGATCCTTTTTCTACAACAGGCAGTGATCTTTTCGGTACTCAAGGGTTAACAACAGAGAGTCCGAAAAGTGGGTTTGATTCCGATCCGTTTGCAGAGACCCAGTCAGGAGGCGAAGGACAGTGGGCAGCAGACCCATTTGCGGCTGAATTCACGTCAGACCCTTTTGCTACTGAGGGCAATCAGGACCCATTTGCTAAGGAGATCACATCTGATCCTTTCGCCAGTGAAAGCGGTGGGGATCCATTTACCAATGAAAACTACCAGGGGTGGGCAGGGAGTTGGGAATCCACTGGGACAAAGGAGACCATTCATGAAGGAAAAGACTCTGATGTCTTTGATGACAAAACTGGACATGCCAATGGGTTTACCCAGTGGGCAGCCTTTCCTGCGCCAGCTGCAGACTCTGAGGACTCCAGTAAGGGCTCCTGGCAAGAGGTGAGCGATAGCAGTGGCTTCTTCTCCTCTGATGGCCAAGGAAACTTCACAGCAGGCTGGCCAGGTGAGACTGTTCCACCTCACGACCCCTTTGCCTCCTTCCCTGGGCCACAAGACACCTCTAATCTTAAAGGTACCATTACAGAGGACAAGGTCAGTCATAAAGAGCCAGAGAACTCAGACCTGTCTGAAGATGAAGTTGCAAACCGGAGATACGGAAAGTTATACCAAGAAATAGATACAGAGCTGGAAGAGGTACCTGACTTCCTGCAAATCTGATTAGCTTAGTGTAGAGTAGACTACAGCAAGAATACTTCCCTCCTTTCCTGCCTGCAGATGAAGTACCATTTTCCTGCTACAAAACCCTTCGGACCCTGGAACCCCTCCCACAGTCCACAGCCCCAAGACCTGTTCTCCTCTCTCTCCTTTGCTTGCTTTGATTGTTTGTTGGTTTTGCTGAGTTCAAGTAGAATTTACAGTTTTCCAAGTCTGTGCAATTAAAATACATGTCTTTGAGGGTTTACATGCTAAATACTCATTTAATTTGGTTTAGGTGTCCAACAAGGCTTTTAACGGATTCTCAAAGGTAAATTGGAGCTTAGAAAGTTTAATTTTCAATAGATTAAAAGACAATTCATAACATTATGAATTACTGTCAATGTGGTCAAAGACAAACAACACATTGGCTAAAGTGATTGTACTAATATTATTTTAGCAGTGCTTTTAGTTTGCTGAAGGTGCTGAAAAAGTATTTTGATTTTTACATAATCTGTTTTTGTGTTACATTAATTTTGATATTATAGTATATAGTAATTTTGATAGTATAGTGTTCATAAAATCAGAATGGAGTGTTTTGTAAAGATTTTAAGTTTAAGAAATATCTTAGGAAAAAAAAGAGGATTAAATTATGGATCTCATCATTTGAAACAAACTTTTTGAGTCACAAATAAAAAAAAATCACAAATGATGGCACTAATTTTACAATGAACATGCAGGAACGGTGTTAAAATAATTGTGGCCCAGCTTTAATGCATCTAATGCTGTTTTATATCTAATGCTCTGATGAACCCTACTAATTCCTGTTCCCTAAAAGATCCATTGAAGTATTTCTCACAGGAATTTTGAAGAAAATTATCTCTAGTTTATCATAGCTGGTTATATGTTTCAGATTTCATGCAAGTTAATTTGCTTACCTCTGTCCCTTTTTTCTCTCTGTTACTCTTTAGGATGCAACAGTCCCAACATTTGTGGCCGACTTTGATAAGATGGTGAGTTGACAGTCTTTTGATAGTGAAGATTTTGACTGTAATGCTTTGTACTATCCCAGAAATAACTTATCATACTCAGTGGGTGTCACTGTCAATTGGTATGTTCCATAAATGGTTCTTTGTCATTTTTTTTTTTTTTTTTGTGGTAGTTTTTCCTCTTTTTTTTCCCACCCCTTTTGTAGGAAACTTCATATGTATTTTTATCATTTTGTCATGCTCTCCATGATTATGGTGCCTCAAAGTCTGATTGCACTACATAAATACATGTGTCATTGCTTGTTGCAACGTAACTGATGGAACTTTAAAAATGACTGTTGTTTCAAACTAATGGGTTTTGATACTGGTCCAGTGGTGAAGGTGTCATTGGGCAGTATTTCTTATTGTCTTCTTGTAAATATATATGTGAAGTCTGAGGCCCCAGAGGGCGACGTAGCTGAAGGAGAAGGTGAAGCACCCCCAGCCTCAGTACCTGAGGGTGGTGAGGGTCCCGTCACCACTCCCCCTACAGACACACAACCAGCAGAGATCACTGCTTCAAGCCCTCCTGCAGAGACAGCCACAGTGAGTGACAAAGCATCAAACTGTAACCGTCATCAGAAATATTGTCATCGCCATCATCATCGACCCCACTGTCATCGATTTTGTCATTTACATCAATGCTTTCCTTTGTTACTGTTATCATTTTCATCACATCATCCTCCTCACCATAGTCGTCGTGATCATCGTCATCTTTATTTACATCAATATATTTCATCAACTTCATCACAACATCAGTCTTTTTAGCATCTTCATCATCAACATCTTCCATCAGTGCATAAAAGTTGTTTTTGGCTACATATACATGTAATAATACACATCAAAATGATCAGAAATGAGCTGTAGCCATTGATTGTGTACTGTTGTTTATAAAGAGCACTGTGGAGTCTCCAGTATCTGCTGAGACTGAGGCAGCTGAGCAGGCTGAGGTATGTGCCTTAAACCTCTAAAAATGATTCAAAACATAGTGCCTGCATGTTGACCATCTTACCTTTTCTATTTTGAAATATGTTTTGGAAAAAAACTGTCTAGGTTTTACTGGAGTTCTGTGACTATATATTTATTTTTTTTATTAAAAATTGTAAATATAGTTGTTTTATTATATTGTATACATATGAATATATTTTCTCCATAACACAACATTTTATACAATACCAGTGCAAGTTCTGATTGTGACTTTTGTGAAGTTTTTTAAGTTCTTTTTGTGGAGGTGAACTTTTTTTTTTTTCTTCAGTCTGCAGTTGTATTTTGCTTTGGCTTAAATGGATAGTTCAGCCAAAAATAAAAATTATCCCATGATTTCTTCACCCTCAAGCCATCCTAGATGTATATGACTATCTTCTTTCATACGAACACAATCAGAGATATAATTAAAAATATCCTTAGTCCTCCAAGGTTTATAATGGTTTTGTAGGTGAATTTGTGGGGTATTTTGAAGCCCCCTACAAAACCATTATACAAAAACATTATAAACCATTATACATTTTGAAGTTGTATTTTTTTATCCATCCATAAAAACGCAAAGTGATGCATTTTTGTAAGAAAAATATCCATATTTAAAACTTTATCAATTTAAATAACTAGCTTCCGGCGGACGACCGTAGGCAGAATTCTCAAGTCGATTTGCATTGGAAGAGTATCCTTTGACCTGACGCACAACGTAATGACGAACACGGAGGCGCAGAGGATAGAGCAAAACAAATCACCAGTCACGGATTATAAATCTAAAATGATCATTTTTAAAGAGAAATGTCAGAGTATTTCGATATAAGAGAAGAGGAGCTTCAATTTGTTGCACAGCCCTATTTGTTTGAACCGCAAGAGGCGTCAAAGCTTACAATACTCGAATAAATATGGTTGTCTGTTAGTTATTTACATTTGTAAAGTTGTAAATATAAGTTGTCTTACAAAAATGCATTGCTTCGCTTTAGAAGGCCTTTATTAACCCCCTGTAGTTGTATGAATTACCTTTTTTTTATGGGTGGATGAATTATTTTTGGCTTCAAAACACGGCCCCCCATTCACAACCATTATAAATCTTGGAGGACTAAGGATATTTTTAAATCTATCTCTGATTGTGTTTGTCTGAAAGAAAATAGTCATATACACCTAGGATGGCTTGAGGGTGAGTAAATCATGGGACAATTTTCATTTTTGGGTGAACTATCCCTTTAAGTAGGATGTCAGAAGCAGAGTTATGGAGTAGATCTTACAATTACAATACAAACATTATTGCCATAGTTTCACAAAGACTTTGGTTGAGCTTGAGCATTTTATTGATGATAAAAAAGTCTCAACCATTCTTTAGCTCCCAGTTGAGGACATAGAAAAGGAGCAACCCATTGAAGAAGCCCCGGTAACTATAACTTATGTCTAATGAATGGCATAAGAGAAACTCAAGTCATATGCAGCATTGTCACATATGTGCTTGGTTTCGTACTGTATATCTAGCAAATTCTGTTTTCTGTAGAAACAGCCTTTTGGCTGTTCAAATTAATTATGTATGAGATACTAGATATGACAGGAAAACAGGTGGTGTTTATTTGGAAGTATAACAGAAACTGGAGATAGCATGAGTGTTTTTTTATTTGCATGTAGGAATCTGCTCCAGTCCAAGAAACAGAGAAGGAGTCACCTACAGAGGCGGCTCTGGTAATTTTACTTCTATAATATCTGCCTTCCGAATATAAAACCAGTACTGCTTTCCATTATTAGTGAAGACCTTCCATTATTAAATTCCACATTCATACTTCTAAACATGTTTTTAGGTTCAGCTATAGTTCACAGAGATGATTTTAAGCATCCAGACTCTGATACAGATGAGTAGTAACGGTTACGAAGGGAAGCCAGATACTCACATGACCAGAGACAGATTTGTTGACTCAACACTGCAGTATGTGTCTTTAATTTGCATAAATGAATGTGTAATGATGCTGATAACTGCGTTTCTTTGTGTGTAGGCTACTGTTGAAGATAAAGAGTCTCCCATTGAAGAGACTCCGGTAACTATTTAAGTTTTAATAGATCAAATATCAAAAAGTCTTAATTGATCAAATAATTTTGTTTTATGCTATTATTTCAACATTGCTCTGTACATATTTAATGTTTTTTTTTTTTTGTTTTTTTTTTGCAAAGTGTTTTGTTTAATGAAGCCATATGCAAATGCATTTATTAAATTATTTATTTAATCACTGCTATTGTCAGATATTTCCTGACTAATACTTATTAAAATATTATAAAGAGACTCAAGTCTGATATTAAATCATCATCTGGCTTCATATTTAACTTGGTGTGGTTATCAAAAATTGTCATTATTTACTATTGAAGAATGTTTTTTTTATAGTATGTGTTGATGGATGGAAACTTCTAACATGCGCTGTGGCATTTATCAAAACCTTTAGCCCATCTTTTTGTATTTTTGTATGTTTTATTTTGTTTTTCAGGGTACTATCAGCTGTTGCAACATCTGGCAGCACAATAGCAAACACAGTCCAACTCATAAATTATTCTTCTTGTTCCGAACACAAAGCTTTGCTTTTAAATCCAAAGATCTTTAAACGGCTAGCGCTGCCAGTGTTTCTGCAATTTCTGATTGTACCTTTAAAGTTTAATTTTCATTTCATGTTTTTTTTTTTTTCCCTTGGTCTTTTCTGTTACAATAGTTTTGAACCACATAAGGTCGCACACACTAAAGCCACTTAAACAGAGATGATGTTATAACCCAACAATTCCCCTGCTTACTGAACCTTTAAATAGTGACTTAACTGATGACTATTATTATCCCTCTAATCACCATTTTCAGTTTCCATGGTGACGCCATTCTTACATCACCGCAC
Organism: Chanodichthys erythropterus; assembly: GCF_024489055.1. Classification (NCBI taxonomy): domain Eukaryota; kingdom Metazoa; phylum Chordata; class Actinopteri; order Cypriniformes; family Xenocyprididae; genus Chanodichthys; species Chanodichthys erythropterus. The sequence continues at coordinate 31,922,753 of NC_090236.1, read as the reverse complement.
GGGCAGCAATTTTACATTCTTTCTTTGTATGCAAAAATTTTTAGGTGTCAATCTAATATTAGCATCTATGTTTAGTTGAATCTGAATTCAGCAGTTTTTAATGAAAAGGTGTTCTGGAATTTAGTTATGCACCATCTTACAGCTAGGCTGAACTTTTTGGTGACTTCATCATATGTATTTTGAGATCATATAGTCACTATGATCTGAGGAATGTTCATCCATGCTACTTCATTCAGTAGGCAGACCCCCAATCCTTCATGCCGTCCGTTGAACATTTCTCCCAGCCAAAGTACTCAACTGTTGGTGAAACTCAAGTCAGTTTTTTCTTTGAGAACTGACTTGCCATTCCACATCAGGGACAGCTTTAACTTCTAAAGTTAAACTGGTCCCTGCACCCCTCATTTTGACACTCTTGAGTGCTCCCCTCCTTGGTACCGTGCACCGATCCATCCACATGAGTGGCTTGTGTTAAGTGTTCAAACACTGGCTCTCACTCCTGGGCACCTCTTCTAGACTATAGGTGCCAAACCAGAGGAGGAGGCCAGTTCACTAGAAGCCAAACCAGGAGATGAACCAGATAAGGTTGAGCCCAAACCAACAGATGAACCAGATAAGGTTGAGCCCAAACCAACAGATGAACCAGATAAGGTTGAGCCCGAACCAACAGATGAACCAGATAAGGTTGAGACCCAACCAGGAGAAGTTGCTGATAATATTGAACCCAATCCAGGAGATGCTCCTGATAATGTTGAGCCCCAACCAGGGGATGAAACCAGTAAGGAGGGTGCTGCAAACAATGGGAATGAGGAGGTAGATATTCACCTGTGATTCTGCACTTTGGTATGCAGACCATTGACAAGACCCTGGTTTCTTTAAACCTCACTGATTATAATCAAAATGCTTTTAAACAAATCTGTTCTGCTGAGTTTTTATTTTGTAACTTGATATGTGAAATGTCAATTATTTTTCGGCAAGGTCTAATAATGCATTAGCTAGCATAAACCAACATGAACAATTAATTTTTACATCATTTATTAATCTTTGTTAATGTTAATCGAGCATGAAGATTAATAAATGCTGCATAAGTATTGTTTGCCGTTAGTTCATGTTAACAAATGAGACCTTATTGCAAAGCGTTACCTATTTTTCTTTTATACGGTTGTTTTCACTTTATTACATTCTCTCAAGTATGTGTTATGTGCATAAAGCATGTGTGGTCTGTTTCATGTGTATTACGTAATTGTGTCAAGTTGTTGGTCAAAAATATACTTACAAATCTTACCTTAAGGTTTGTCGTTTGCACATTGAGTGATTCTATTTGTTTGCCTCACCTCAGGAGAAGATGCCTATCCCTTCTGTTGTTATTGAGCCTGCCTCTAGTAATGAGGGCGATGATGACCGTGATGGTGATATCACATCTCCAATAGCAACCAGTGACAATGGGGTGATCGCAGAATGCCAGACAACCAAAGACATCTCCTCTGGAATGCCTTCTGGATACCTTTACAAGGTGAATATAAAGCAAACACCATTGAAGTAAGGGATAATTGACAGTCACACATTTACTTTGCAGTAATGATAGAGTGACTGTACATTATCCTGTTCATTACATAGTTACTCACCAAATAAGTAAACACATGGTGAGGAAATATTGATTTTGCCCATATCCACCTAACTTTGTGCAAGACCTCCAATTCATTAGCCAGTATAACTGAAAGGATAAAAATGTGCAGGAAACGGTAAAACATCAGCATGTTTATGATTACGATAAAATATTAAAATACTATGATAACAAATATCAGTTTGCCATTTCAAGCAGCACAACAAACTGGCTGGAACCCGGAAGCCTTGCACAATCAAGTTAAAAATTACCAAGCTCCCTCTTACCTTAAAAAGATATAACCCTAAAGCTACCGCTAAGAAAAAATATAGTCCATTACAGGTTACAAAACATTTTGCCTATAGCAACAAAACAGACACTGCAACAATATTACAGCAATATTAATTAATGAAGTCCTCTATTTAGGGTGACCAGATGTCCCATTTTTTTTCCGTATTTCATCTCTATTTTTAGTGTCCTGACTTATTAAGAAAAAATCATGTTTTGTCCTGTATTTCATCTTTCCTAAAATTTCGTTACGACTGGGTGATCATATAGTAGTAGTAGTAGTAGTAGTGATCTGTCATGTGAGATCAGCACAAACAAATTCCTCAAAATTACCATCCAATCACAATTAGCTATCAAATAACTTGCTGTTAGTGAAGGCGGGATAGGCGGAATCGCACTGAATGACATACACCGCTCTCTCTCGCGCGCGCACGATCCTCTCAGACAGAGCGCAATCAGTTCTCTTTGCGCCTAAATGGTCAAATGCACGCATAGTTGCCAAAATGTCCATCATGTGGAGTATCTCATTTAAATACAGTAGGTTATGGCTTAAGTGGTGAAAAACCGGATACGTGTCAGTATATTACATCCATGAATTCGGTCTTAAAGGGACAGTAGCCTAATTGAATATTCTTCTGTCACTAATGTTAATCCATAACTGAGACACAAGATGCCATCAGTTGCATTTATGAAACAAAAGACATACACTATATTGCCAAAAGTTTTGGGACGCCTGCCTTTACGTGCACATGAACTTTAATGACATCCCATTGTTGATTTGTTTAATATGGAGTTGGCCCACCCTTTGCAGCTATAACACTCTCAACTCTTCTGGGAAGGCTTTCCACAAGGTTTAAGAGTGTGTTTATGGGAAATTTTGACCATTCTTCTAGAAGCGCATTTGTGAGGTCAGGCAGTGATGTTGGTGAGAAGGCCTGGCTCGCGGTCTCCGCTCTAATTCATCCCAAAAGTGTTCTATTCCTCCACACCAAACTCACTCATCCATGTCTTTATGGACCTTGCTTTGTGCACTGGTGTTCAGTCATTTTGGAACAGGAAGGGGCCATCACCAAACTGTTCCCACAAAGTTACAAATTGTCCAAAATGTCTTGTTATGCTGAAGCATTAAGAGTTCCTTTCACTGGAACTAAGGGGCCAAGCCCAACCCCTGAAAAACAACCCCACACCACAACCTTTACACCACTGCATCTGACGCTTTGCATTGCACTTGGTGATGTAAGGCTTGCTCAGCCATAGAAACCCATTCCACAAAGCTCTCTATGCACTGTTCTTGAGCTAATCTGAAAGCCACACAAAGTTTGGAGGTCTGTAGCTATTGACTGCAGAAAGTTGGCAACTTCTGCGCACTGCATGCGCTGACCCCGTTCTGTGATTTTACGTGTCCTACCACTTCATGGCTGAGTTGCTGTTGTTCCCAATTGCTTCCACTTTGTTATGATACCACTAACAGTTGATCGTGGAATATTTAGTAATGAGGAAATTTCACAAATAGACTTATTGCACAGGTGGCAACCTATCACGGTACCATGCTTGAATTCACTTGAATTCACTGCCTAGGTGCTTGATTTTATACACCTGTGGCCATGGAAGTGATTGGAACACCTGAATTCAGTGATTTAATTCTAGATGGCGCTATTGCCATTGACAAATCAGAATCAAGTGTTCTAGAGAGCCGTGGAATTAAAGTCACCATGAAACGGAAGGCTTTTCATCCCTATTGTGATGTATATCCGAATGAAACTGCTTCTTGAAGAAGAAAAAATGTAGGGCAAGACTTGATTTTGTTTATCAGGAATTGATTGGATTGTTGTTGCTTGCTATTGCTGTGATCTCATGTGACTGACAGGTTGTCCCGCCCATGAGCCAGTAAGAACATCATCAGAGAAGAAAAGAGATATCGCTGCAGGAGGGATATGCACGGATGCACACAATAATGATGTGCTCAGATAAATCATACTGCATGAAAAAATTGTCAATTTTGATTTCATAGTGACTTCACACTGAAAATTACCAGAGCTTTTAAGTATATGTAATAATGGTCTTGTTCTTATGCTGTCCTGTAGGTTGAAACGATGCATGACTTTGAAGCAGCAAACCCAGATGAACTGGAGCTGAAGAAAGGAGACATTGTTTTGGTAGTACCTACAGAGCTAGCTGAAGATCAGGTAGGATTTGCTTGAATGTTTAAAGGGTTGGTTCACAAAAAAATGAAAAGAATCCCATAATTTACTCACACTCAAGCCATTCTAGGTGAATATGACTTTCTTTCTTTCAGTCAAACACAATCGTAGTTATATAATAAAAAATATCCTGACTCTTCCAAGTATAATGGGAATGAATGGTCCCATAGATTTTGAAGCCCAAAAAAAGTACATCCATCCATCATAAAAGTAATCCATACGACTCCAGAGGGTTAATAAAGGCCTTCTGAAGCGAAGTGATGGGTTTTTGTAAGAAAAATACCCATATTTATAACTTTATAAAATATAATTACTGGCTTCCGGAACAAAAGTCGAATTCCAGTGGAAGAATGTAGGAGTAGCATAAGCTTAGACGCCTCTCGCGGTTTAAACAAATAGGGCTGTGCAACAAAATCAAGCTCCTCTTCTCTTATATAGAAACTGATATTTCTCTTTAAAAAAATCTTGTTTTAGACTTCTAATTTGTTAGCAGTGTTTTGTTTCGCTCTATCCTTCGCACTTACGCGTTTGTCAATACATCATATGTCGAGTCAAAGGTCACTTTTCGGCCAGGAACACGACTCGCGTACATCCGTTACCGGAAGCCAGTGATTATAGTTTGTAAATATGGATATTTGTCTTACAAAAACCCATTGCTTTGCTTCAGAAGGCTTTTATTAACACCCTGAAGCCGTATGGATTATTTTTATGATGGATGGATGCGCTTTTTGGGCTTGAAAAGAGTCAGGAAATTTTATATATATTTTATATATTTATATTTTTTAATTTAACTCCGATTGTGTTCCCCTGGAAGAAGAAAGTCATATACACCCAGGATGGTTTGAGGGTGAGAAAATCATGGGATGATTTTCATTTTTGAGGTGAACTACCCCTTTAACTTTTGTTTTGTCTTATTATCTTTTCTTATTTTGACATTGTGATAGTCAGAACTTGATTTTAAAGCAAATTTTTTTTTTTTCTTTAGGATGCTGGTTGGCTCACGGGCATCAGAGAGAACGATTGGCAACAGCGCGGAAGCTCAGCTAAGAAAGGACTGTTTCCTGAAAACTTTACACAGCGCCTAGAGTAAATGACCTCAGCGTGTCACGAGAAGGCGCGTGGACCTGGACGTTTGCAGACAGAGCCACCCACCATGAGGTCTGATGTACTGATGACAGCTGTCAATCAGGCCAGGCAAATACCACATAAGAGGAAACAACAAAATCGACTAAACGAAGCAAGTGGAGACACAAATACCTACTCGGAGCATAAAGAAAATAACCAAGCATGACGTGATAGTATGGTAAACCTTTTCTCGCAAAACCAAGATAAAATCCCTGTTTTTTGTTTGTTTACCTGTGAGCAGCAACGAATTGATGTGTGCTTTGTTGGAACTCTGGTGACCTCCACATATAATCCCTGTCTGTTTAAAGAAGAACTAAAGTAAGAGTTTCCCCTCTCAAGACAAAAAAGTTACCTTATCCTCTCTGCACCAAGTGTATTGTATTGACTTTGTTGCTCTGCAGCGAATTTTATCAGAATTTGTAGTGATATGATCTATTTAACCATTCTAAGTGTTACACAAAACTTAGGTGTTTTCTTTGAGATATTTCTGATATAAATGTGACATTGCATCATCGTTAGTGTTCTCTGTAGTTTCACGGCTGGCCGTGCGCGGCTATGGTGGTGGTATTTGGCATATATTTGATATTGACATAGTTTATGGCCGAGACTTTCAGTGTTTATGCCAAATTAATCAAAGTCCTCTTGAAGAATATGGATTTGTGTTGAGTTTACAGCATGAGAAATGTTGTGAGAAGAAATCTGAAATATTGCACCTGGCTAATTCAGCTTTGCAAAACACAACATGTAGCTCCCTATAATTACAGACATTATGTGTATTATATTCACATTGACATAAATGCAGAACTTATCCTTGAATGGACGTGGAGACATTAATTTGTGAATGATGTTTTATGTTTGGAGAAATTGTATTTATTCAACTCTATATTTTTTAAGCCAATGATGAGTGGGAAAGTTTGGGGTGGGAAATCGAAAAAATATGCAATACATGTAATTGGTTAATAGAGTAATCATTGTCTTTGTTTGGTTCTGAAACAACAACAACAACAAAAAAAAAAAAACAGCATCACTCCTGTGTTCGTATTGTTAGCCTTACTGTAGAGCATTTCTGTGATGTACATATCTGTGCTAATTTAACTGTAAAGTGAATAAAGAATAGTTCATATGAGTTTTGGTCCATCTTCACAAATGGAAATAACATAAATGACATGTTTACATAATGGTATTAGCTCGACAAATCAAATATCACTTGTTTTATAATCACTGTTCAGGGTGGAGCGTTTAAAAGCAGTTAGTTGTGCAGTTTAGCAGTAAAAAAAATTAATTTTGTTTGTAATGACAACCAACTAACGCAAGGGGAAGACATTTGTCTTTTTCCAGCTCTCTCTCTGTGTGTGTGTGTGTGTGTGTGTGTGTGTGTGTGTGTGTGTGTGTGTGTGTGTGTGTGTGTCTGCGGAGAGCTTTTATAGAATGGTACAAAACCTATAGAAATTAAAAAACTGGTTTAAACAGTTGAAGCTCTAAAAGCACAGGTAATATCCATTTCAAGCGTTTACCAGAAAGTGAAAGTAGATAGGCTATACTCAATATGCTTCCGCAGGTTGGATGGAGAGTTTTAGTAGGCTGTGATGTGGTTTGTTTTCGGTAAACAAAGCAAACATTTCAAAAGAAAAGAATATTTACTAAGAACATACATAGAACATACTAAGTATGGTCATGGATGCACGCACTGCGCCGAGGATCTATCTTCGTCCATTTTGCCGCCAGTTGTTTAGTCTTCAAAAAAAAAAAAATGATGGGAAATCGCCGAACTTCACGGCACATGTGACCTACAAGAGTGATACTGATAGGCTGTCATCTGCAAAAAACAAAGAGTGTAGGCTACTTAAAGGTGCAATATGTAATATTTTTGCAGTAAAATATCCAAAAACCACTAGGCCAGTGTTATGTATTTTGTTCACTTGAGTACTTACAATATCCCAAATGTTTTCACCTAACGTTTGTAAATCGTTTAACCAAGGCTCCGGGACGTGTCATCATACCCACATTACCCTCGGTATCCGGTTTTATTTTGTAGAAACCATGGAAACACCAAAGACGCTTTAATATATTATACGTTTTATTAGACATCATACAATACGTTTTAAAGTTAATTGCATGCCATTTATCAACACAAGCCCTACAGTATTTAATATGATATTCTAAAATGGATCTATCTTACTGCAGTGTGTAACAGAGTCTCACAGCAGCTGAATGCACAGAGTCAGGCACGTGCACACATAGACAAAAAAGGGGCTTGAGCCCCTGCCCTTTTTCTTCCTCGAGAGAAAGTGCCCTTTTTTCTGGGGTGTTTTTTTTTTTTTTTTTTTTTTTTTTTTTAAATAAATAAATAAATGGATATATATTCCTGTTTGCGCAACTTCCCTGTCAAACAAATATATTTACTGAATTAAAAAAAAATACTATATCAGGTCGGCTTTGTCAAGTCGAGTTCAGATGACCTCACTCCGCGACGCGCCATTCATGCCCGCGCGCGCGCCACGCCCCACCTCACGTCGAGTTTGCTGCTGGCTGAAAACTTGTGACAACTATTCCCGCGAAAATGCAACTGCTGTCTGGCGATAAGAAGCGAAAAAGAAAAAAGCCCTAGATGGATGCATCTCGTGCATTTCTTTCAGGTAGGCTAGCCTATGTTCACAAACCTTAAAGTTTTGGCTATTTAAGGTTTATACATTTAACGCTGCATTAATAGTTGTTACCACAATCAACACATCTGTCTGATTTGATACTAATGAAATTTATGTCATATTATAATTTCAATTATTTTATTGTGCTATGCATTGCGTTTTGAACCATGGTAAAGATTTCGGTTGGGCTGTCGATACCAGAAGAGGAGCATTCCATGGACGCACATCCATGAACCACATTATTAGACAGTTTTCTAAGGATGCATGGTTTATTAAAACTATTTAAAAATCATAATACAGCATCAGCTACATAATGCTACCCACTGAGCAAATTACGCCCAGAAGACGTCTTTTTGAGGTCTTGTCTCAGGTTGAAAAGACGTCCACTGAGGGGCCAGAATGAAAGTTTTTATGACGTCTTTTTTGACGTCTTCTGGACATCCGATATAGACGAACACGCAGAATCACCAAAGGAGAAAAATCACAATTTTTAAGCCACCATCGTGGAGATGAGTGTTTGTTTTAGTTGTGCTCTTGACCCTTGCCTTATTAATATTAGAGTTTGTTTGGGCTGTTAACTGAGTCATAACAGCCAGACAAGTAAAGAGAACTGATCAGGTGTTGATTATATTCTCACATAACCATTATTTGACCTGAATCACTGAACTCATGAAGAGCCCAATCTCTGAGTTAGATTTACATTATTGATTACAGGAAAACTGTGAATCTACAGCACAAGATCAGCTTTTACAATATGATTCAAATGATTTCAGAAAAGGTGTGTTGAACAAAAAAAAAAGTATTCATTTTAGGCACACACAGACATCAAGAATCAGCCCGTGAATCTCAACAGTGGTGACCATCAAAAAGCATGTTGCAGTGCATTCTGGGAGCCACCAATCAAAATTCATCCATGGCTCCCATCATGCATTGCTGCATGAATAAATTATGAGCTTAATTGTCTTAGTAATTTCCTTTATTCTCATATTTTATTTTGTTCTGTTTATGCGACTTTTTAGTAGCTTGTTTTCTAATGTTCAGAGTTGATCTGTTTATCAGAATATGTTGCTTGTCACCGTCATTGAGATTCACAGGCTGATTCTTGATGTCTGTGTGTGCCTAAGAGAATTTTTTTTTTTTTATCCTTTATATTATATTGATAAAGCTGATCTTCTGCTGTAGAATCGCAGTTCTGCTATAATCAATAACATAAATTTAACTCAGAGATTGGGCTCTAAATGAGTGATTCAGGTCAAACAATGGTTATGTGAGACCATAACCAACACCTGATCATTTCTCTTTACTTGTCTTGCTGTTATGACTCAGTTAACAGCCCAAACAAACTCTAATATTAATAAGGCAAGGGTCAAGAGCACAACTAAAACAAACACTCATCTCCACGATGGTGGCTTAAAAATTGTGGTTCTTCTCCTTTGGTGATTCTGCGTGTTCGTCTATATCGGATGTCCAGAAGACGTCAAAAAAAGACGTCATGAAAACTTTCATTCTGGCCCCTCAGTGGACGTCTTTTCAACCTGAGACAAGACCTCAAAAAGACGTCTTCTGGATGTAATTTGCTCAGTGGGTATTCTTAAATCTACGCTTACACAGGATAATACGTCAATAAAAGTTTAAACCCTCGCTCTGTCTTTGCATGTTTGATGTCCACATATTCTTGTTGAAGAAATTACACTGGCTGTAGCATTTCTTTCACAAAGAAGTGGCCGAATATTATTATTTAACTAATAATAAATTTTTAATTATGGTGGTTGGATTTGATCGTGCTGTGCTGTCTAACAACAAAAATCAGCAGGCTTTTGGCGTCCTCTGCAGGAATTTGTTATAATATATAATATATTAACAGTTCAGGGAAAAAAAAATCTTGATGTGTTTAAATATGCAGATTAGCTTATTTTGGTTAATTTAGAAGAAGTCTACAGATGCAAACAGACGGAGTGTAGTAGGCTTAAAACAAACTCCATCTAAATGTGTAGGGTTAGGGATAAGTTTTCTTTCCATTAGAGTAAAAGACATGGCAGCAAAAATTGACCACAATCTTAAAATTGTCCACTTCATGAAAGAAGTATTCCAATAACACCAAAAAAATTAAAACGATTTATTGATTTGTGCAAAATAAACAAATTATTAGTGAAACTATGTCCCTCTCCTTGGTGCAGTCATTTATTCTAAATATATATAGTTGCTGTTGACTTCTCTTGTGATAAACCTAGTGAATACTAAAGAAGACCATGGTCTCTGTGTGAACTAATTATTTTGTAGAAATCTGTGGAGTATAAAACAATTGCGTGAGTGGAAGTCAAAGTTGTCTTAATATATTTAAGGGTTCATTATTTTTTAAATAAATAATTATGAGAAGTGCCCTTTTTTCCACTTGAGCCCCTGCCCCCCAAAATGTCTGTGCACGTCCCTGCACAGAGTAACGTTATAACATAATTTTTAACACTCTCAAATGTATCTAATATGATAAACAGAGCTGCGTTACCTCATACTCATGACCGGAAAAGCGGAAGCAGCGCCGGCGACTGTGTCATAATAAAAGTACCGCTGCTCTTGAGGCGTGTGTTGTGCACTCGCTCCAGCGGCCTCATTCAGCTCCCGCAACACTCGCTCCTGCTCTGCTTCCATACTAAATCACCTCCTCCATGAACATGATTTGCTCCCGAGTCCTATCCATATTCTTTACCCTATTCTGCACCGTCCGTTGAGATGCAGACCACATGTCCCAAGATTCCGCTCTAAAACTTCAAGCTACGCCTTTGTTTTGAATAGGCCTCTAGCAACCTCTAGCGGCCAAAGTTATTACATATTGTACCTTTAAAGGATTAGTCCACTTTTAAATAAACTTTTCCTGATAATTTACTCACCCCCATGTCATCCAAGATCTCCATGTCTTTCTTTCTTCAGTCGAAAAGAAATTAAAGTTTTTCATGAAAACATTCCAGGATTTTTCTCCATATAGTAGACTTAAATGGGCACCAAACAGTTGAAGGTCAAAATTAGTTTCACTGCAGCTTTAAATTATTCAACACGATCCCAGATGAGAAATAAGGGTCTTATCTAGTGAAATCATCGCTCATTTTCTGCAAAAAAAGAAAATTATATAAGTTTTAACCATAAATGCTCATCTTGAACTAGCTTTCTTCTCTATTTGAATTCCAGCAGTGTAGACACTGCTAAGTGTATTACTGCCCTCCACAGGTCAAAGTTTGAACTAATTGTTATATACTAAACTAGCATATTGCATATAAAAATTAGCTCAAACTGGAATGTTTTCATCAAAAACTTTAATTTCTTTTCAACTGAAGAAAGAAAGACATGGAGATCTTGGATGACATGGGGGTGAGTAAATTATCAGGAAAAGTTTATTTAAAAGTGGACTAATCCTTTAAGTACAGTACAGTCCTCTAGTAAATGTAGGCTACTTCGTTACTGTCAACCTCTGACAAAAACAATGTGGACACTTTCTGGACGTTAGTATTGATTTATGTTAATACTTGCCTGTACAAAACATCTGGCCCATCAACCTATAAAAGTTTAATTGATTAAAATAACTTTAAAGTCCCCCTGTAGTCAATAATTGTATCCCTTAAAACTAAACTTTGGTCACAAAAATGACATATTTGACATATAAAAATATTTCATGCCTTATAGCTTAAATGTAACTCCACAACCTTGCTTCATTTAGTATACGCGGATCAATGAATATGCTAATTAGCCCCACCTCCACTCACTTGCACGAGCTCAGAGATCCACTCGGTCAACTTACTGATTTAAACGCTGCACAATGGTATTGTTTTTTACAATGTCAGACACATAACGGTAATTAATATGATTACTATTTTCCTTTACTACATTATTAAACAGCTAATTATGTTACTAATGTTATACAAACCATGTTTCTGTTCTTCATCTCAGAGTCAGATGGCTGCCTTCTAAAAATCACTATCCTTAGAAACACTTTGAACACCTTAGAACGTCAGTGGAGAAAGGCATATATTTCATCATAACATCGTTATATACGTCATATGCCTGCTATATTGCTAAATCTACATGATTTTTCATATCAACAGAAAAAGTTTATCAGGATAACCTGGCTGCTTTAGAACAGTCATATTTAATGATATGCTAAAGCCTGCCAGCACATTGACGTGATTGGTTACAAGGTAGTTTGTGACATCAGAAACACCCGTGATTTCAAACTGCGTTTTTGAAACTGTCTTTAGATCACTGCAGTTTAAAAGAGAAAACACTCAGCAATGCTGTTGATTTATGAATTTGCACATGGTTTATCTTAAAGCATATTAAAACACCACATTGACATAAACACCACTGAAAACTTGATTTTCACCACAGGGGGACTTTAAGCATTGATGTTGCATTGATCAAACAAAAAGGTGTATCTCTCTAATAAATAAGCAAATATCTTATAGATATGTGGGTATAATATAACATAATGTAACATCAGTTAGTGTAAAAGATGCAAAATGTCTGTTCAAATGGTTTCTAAGGTAACTCCATTTCAGGAAATGACATCAGCACCTTATTTTTGAAGCTCATACAAAAGCAGTGTGAAAACCGGAAAACTACACCAAGGATGAATTTTTCTTTTTTTCCAGCAGATGAATGATGCTTTTATACATTTATATTTTCCTCCTCTTAAAGATGCCAGGTAAGTAAAATTTATAAAATAAAAAAAAGCAATAAAAAATGAAAAACTGATTTAAATGTAATGAATTTGGTTTTGTCAAAGCAGCAGTTCTGGGAGTGAGTTTGGATCAAGGGTCAAAGGCTGTGGCTAAAGCAGAGGGCAAAACCGTGTATCTGCCCTGCAAAGTGACCGGTCTGAGTTCTTCAGATTATATCCACTGGTACCAAATAAAAGACGGCAAAGCCCCGTCAAGACTGCTCTATATCAGTACAGTTGGTAGTATCATTCGTGATAGCAACAATCCCCAAGCAAACGACTTCACAGTGGACAAAACAAAGCTTTATAATCTAAAACTGAGTGACACTAAGAAGAATCACAGTGCCGTTTACTTCTGCGCTTACTGGGAAAGAGGGATAAGAAGCAGCCACAGTGAGAACATTTACTGTACATAAACTATAATGACTGAAATATTTATATACTTTAATATTTATTTACCTATCACATTCTGTTTAAATTCTCAATTTGAATTAAGCTGCATATAGGATGACTGGATGAAGGTATTTGGATCTGTTCAGATCTGAACTTTATTGCCCTGCTGTTCATGGATACATTATGCATGCATGTATGAGGTTCCCTTTCAGTCGGTCACTTTGGGGATCACTTTAAGAGACCAATCTACTTTGAGTGTAAACTAAACGAACCAATACACATTGCATGCAATCTTCGCATTCAATGCTCCACCCCACCTTTCAGGAATAAATGAGGAAGTGTATACATGGCATATTTGTTTTATGCTCCGGAGTTGAGTGGCTCTACTGTTCCTGCTCTGCAAGGCCTTGAAGAGGTTTCTGAAGAAAGCCTCTTAAAGTTGGTGTTGGTGTGACAGCGCAGACAGTGGTGGATGCAGTCTCACAGAGAGTTGTCAAAAACAGTTCAGGGGCTGTGTACAACATTAAACAGAGCATTATTAGGCCTATACTCTCCCACTTTTAGAATGATGTTTGCATACATTTATATTGTCCTTCTCTCAGAGATCCCAGGTAGGTGACATTTAAAATTAAGCCATTACAATGTTTTTAATTTTTTTCAATCAAAGCAGCAGTTCTGGGAGTAACTTTGGAACAAGGTCAACAGATGTTGGTCAAAGCAGTGGGCAAATCTTCATATCTCCCCTGCAAAGTGACCGATTTGCAGTCTTGGAATTATATCCATTGGTACCAAAAGAAAGAGGGTGAAGCTCCATCAAGACTACTGTATATCAATGCAGGCGGTAGCTTTACTCATGATACCAACAATCCCCAAGCAAATGACTTCACTGTGGACAGAACACAGCTCTATAATCTAAAACTGAGCAACACAAAACCCATTCATGCTGCAGTTTACTACTGCGCCTACTGGGACACGAGCAACCACAGTGAGAACATCCACACTCATACTGTACATCAACTACTGGATATTATCATAAGATAGTATTCATTATTGACTTTTGAATAGAAATATCAACTATTCATAGAGCTGATATTTCAAGTAAACCCAATTTCCACGTCCACTATTGTAAGTCCCTGAAGTTCAACACATGAAGGTGTGATTTTTTTCTTTCTTCAAGCTTTTATCAAATAATCTCCTATATTTGTAGTGTTTGTTCACAGTTGTTTGTTTGTCATGCAGATCTTCAACAGTGGATGGTGCTATTGAGCTGCAAAAGAGGATCTGTTTCAGCTTTAAGGCTCTATGAAAGTTAATACATTACTTCTTATAAATTGCATTTTACTAAATTACTTCTGATAAATTAAAGAGAATCTTGATGCTATATCAAATACATCAGTCAAATGTATCAGCTTTTAAAATATATTTTATTCTGATTGCTGTACAAGAACAAATCACATCACAACAGCATTTATGTTTATCATAGCTCCACATCAGGAAATGATGTCACTGAACAATTTTCTGCAAAGATTTTGGCAAAATAATCTAAAGAAGTGTAGAGGAAACTTTATGAGCCATAAATCATCTCACATAACCAAATGAACAATGCTTGTTTTCATTTTGTGCTTCACTTTTCTATGCGTTTGACTTCATGGCATTGTTTTGACATGTGGCTAGAGTCCAAAAACTGGGCGTGTTCAGCAGGCCTGAGCTAATGTAATGTAAGTTTTATTAATGTTACTGTTTTATGAACAGGGCGGGGCGAGAGCCGCGGGACAGGAATGAGGCCGCTGAAGTGAATGCTAATGTGAGACACCTGCGAGCAGACACGTGCACACATAGACAAAAAAGGGGCTTGAGCACCTGCCCTTTTTCTTCCTCGAGAGAAAGTGCCCTTTTTTCTGGGGTGCTTTTTTTTTTTAATAAATGAATATATATTCCTGTTTACGTACAGCTTCCCTGTCAAACAAATATGTTTACTGAATAAAGCAAATAAAAAAATACTATATATCAGGTCGGCTTTGTCGAGTTCAGATGCCCTCCCTCCTCGACACAGCATTCATTCCCGCACGCGCGCGCGCCCCGCCCCACCTCATGTTTGCTGCTGGCTGAAAACTTGTGACAACTATTCCCGGGAAAATACAACTGCTGTCTGGTGATGAGAAGCGAAAAAGAAAAAAGCCCTAGATGGATCCATCCCGTGCATTTCTTTCAGGTAGGCTAGCCTATTTTCACAAACCTGAACGTTTTGGCTATTTAAGGGTTATTTATACACGCTGCATTAACGCTGCATTAATAGTTTGACCACCATAAACACATCTGCCTGATTTGATACTAACGAAATTTATGTCATATTATAATTTCAATTATTTTAATGTGCTATGCATTGCGTTTTGAACCATGGTAAAGATACCTGTAGGGCTGTCAATACCAGAAGAGGAGCATCCATGAACAGCATTATTAGACAGTTTTCTAAGGATGCACGATTAAAGCTATTTAAAAACCATAATACAGCATTACATAATGCTATTCTTGAATCTATGCTTACACAGGATAATACATCAATAAAAGTTTAAACCCTTGCTCTGTCTTTGCATGTTTGATGACCATATTTTCTTGTTGAAGAAATTACAGTGGCTGTAGCATTTCTATCAAAAAAATATTATTAATATAATGGCCGAATATTATAATTTAAATAATAATATATTTTTAATTATGGTGGTTGGCTTTAATCATGGATTTGATCGTGCTGTGCTGTGCAGTGTAACAACAAAAATCAGCACGCTTTTGGCGCCCTCTGCAGGCATTTGTTATAATATATAATGTATTTATAACATTTCAGGGGAAAAAAACTCTTGATGTGTTTAAATATGCAGATTAGCTTATTTTGGTTAATTTAGAATAAATCTACAGATGCAAACAGACGGATGATAGTAGGCTTAAAACAAACACCATCTAAATGGGTTAGGGTTAAGTTCTTCCCATTAGAGTAAAAGAAGACATTAAAGCAAAAATAGACCAAAATCTTAAAATTGTCCACTACATGAAAGAAGTATTCAAATAACCAAAAGAATTAAAACAATTTATTGATTTGTGCAAAATAAACAGTACATAATAGTGAAACTATGTCCCTCTCCTCAGTTCAGTCATTTATTCTAAATATATAGCTACTTCAAAATAGTTGCTGTTTTCTGCTCTTGAGATAAACTCTTGTGAATACTAAAGACGGTCTTTGTGTGAAATGATTATTTTGTAGAAATCTGTGGAGAGTGTAAGGGAAGTCAAAGTTGTCAATATATTTAAGGGTTCCTTATTTTGTAAATAAATAATTATGAGAAGTGCCCTTTTTTCCACTTGAGCCCCTGTCCCCCAAAATGTCTGTGCACGTCCCTGCCTGCGAGAAACACTGGCCTTTAGTCTGGAGCTTTTATTATGCTTATGCTGCAGTCGGCCGCTTCTGCTCTTTTCATGTGTATGTGGAGTAACACAGCACTGTTTTACATGGTTAAAACAATCATACTAAACACATTTGAACGTGTTGAACGTGACACTCTGGTATGAGAGACTTGTTGCATTTTGCAGAAATCTAGATTGATATTAGAATATCATAATAAAAACTGGATGACTTGTGGTGCTAAATGACATTAAATTCATTTTAAAATATATTGTATGATGGAGAAAGCTCTCTCTGATAATGCAGGTAACGCAGAAATTATGTAATTGACATGCGACACAATGACATGGTCTGTGTCCTGATTAAAATTGATGATTTCTCTGGATTTAAATATTGTTGGAAACGTTTGGGATAATGTAAGTACAAGTCAACAAAATATTGTTCTTTCGGTGTTTGGAAATGGTTCTAAATGCTAAAACAGACACTGTTATGAAGACAAAAACTATTTGGACACTTTCTGGATGTTAGACACTGAATCATGTGTATGGTTAATACTGACTTGTACAAAACATCTGGACCGTCAGTTTTTTCAGTTCCACAGTTGCTTTTTATTCAGCTCTTGTTTTTCCACACAGTCATCTTACTATAAAAGATTAATTAATTCAAATAACCTTAAGCATTTGTTCACATAATCATATTCAAAGAGAAAGGTGCATCTCTCTGATAAATAAGCAAATATCTCACAGATTATGTGGGGATAATGTAACATTTGAAATTTGTTTCAGCATAAAAGGCACATGTCAAATTTCTTTAAAAATGGTTTCTAAGGTAACTCCATTTCAGGAAATGACATCAGCACACTTTTTTTCATACAGCACCCTAAGTTCATACAAAAGCAGTGTGAAACCTGAAAGACAGCTTTACACCAAACAAGGTATAATATTTTTTTCACCGGATGAATGATGTTTTTATACATTTATATTTTCCTCCTCTTAAAGATGCCAGGTAAGTGACATTTATAAAAAAAATAAAGCTATAAAAAAATGAACTGATTTAAATGTAATGAATTTGGTTTTGTCAAAGCAGCAGTTCTGGGAGTGAGTTTGGATCAAGGGTCAAAGGCTGTGGCTAAAGCAGAGGGCAAAACCGTGTATCTGCCCTGCAAAGCGACCGGTCTGAGCTCTTCAGATTATATCCACTGGTACCAAATAAAAGACGGCAAAGCCCCGTCAAGACTGCTCTATATCAGTAAAGATGGTGCTGTCACTCGTGATAGCAACAATCCCCAAGGAAGTGATTTCACAGTGGACAAAACAAAGCTTTATGATCTAAAACTGAGTGACACTAAGAAGAATCACAGTGCCGTTTACTTCTGCGCTTACTGGGACACCAGCAGCGGCCACAGTGAGAACATTTACTCACATCCTGTACATGAACTACACTGGTAAATCTAACTGATGAATGACATATTTATATACTTTAATATTTATTTATCTGTCACTTTCTGTTTAAGTTCTCAATTTGATTTAAGCTGCAAATGCACAGAATAACTGGATGAAGGTATTTGGATCTGTTCAGATCTGAACTTTATTGTCCTGCTGTTCATTATGAGGTTATTTGTACACACTGTATTCTTGTGATTTTGGAATATGTCAGGTGTATCTCATATTTGTTATGCTTTGTGAAGATATAAATAAAGTATTTGGCATTTACAGATTTGTAGTTTTCAGTTTGATGAAGAGCTCAAATATCACTTGTCCTTGTGTGGTGAAAATTAATTCTATATATTCAACCCTATAGTGCCAACTTTATGTGCTTTTCACATGTATTTTAAGTCATTTCTGAAGCTGACAGACATTCCACAAATATACTGAACTCTAGTCTAATTGAACAAATGTATGAATATTGTAGGCTATAATATAAAACTGATCTTACAATTTATTTTACAAATAAAAGCACAAAAAGAGTGACTCCTTTTTTCTCTTAAGTTTATCTCTGTGACCAATTTAGCAATCGCCTATCACTGTTTTAATTAATTACATCACAGATTTAAACTAAATGTTAGCCTACTCAGAGCATCTTGTCAACACAGACAATCTGTGAAACATCTTCACCTGTTCAGCATCTGTTTAAATCCACACAAGCCACTTTATACCGAGTGCCACTGAGGAAGAGCCGCTTACTGTGAGATCTGCTCTGGAGAAGCTTTTAATAAACCAGGGTTAAATTACATGTTTAATGTTGCCTAACCCATGATTGGTTTAACTTGTGTGAAAAACCTTCTTGTGATAGTGATGACGATGAGATAAAGAGGAAACCACAAGGACATCATCATATCTTCTGATTGGCAGATGCAGTTCATAATTCATCAAACTCCTGGATGACAGATGTAGACATGGCGATGTCTGGAATGATCACATTTGTGTTCTTAGTAATCTTGATAGGTGAGATTTAAGTATTATAATTATTAACATTTCTCAGTCAAGATTATTTAGTGATTTTCTACTTTTAAAAATGAATTTCCGTCAGTAATTTTAGGGGTTTCGTCAACTATCTCAAAACATTTTAAACAAAACTATATTTTTGTTGTAGGCTATATACCTACTTATGATACCAAAATTACAGATTATACTATCAGAAAACACTCGCTTCTACGCTGAGCTTCTACTTTAGTTCCTCCGAACTGCTGATTAAAAAGCCACTGAAGAGAGTTTACACACTCAGCGCATTTTAATTGTTTCTCTTATGGTTTTAGGTTGTTTAAATGGACAAAATATTCCTAAGCATTCTGGTCCTCCTGTAATTAAGACAAAAGGTAGAACTGCTGTACTCACATGCCAAGTGAGTTCATCGACGCTCAAGTCCAACGCTCTCCACTGGTACAGAGCTCAGCCAGGGGGAGCTTTCCAACGATTAATGTATTTCGAAGCTGGATCGTCAACAGCCAAAATCGATGGGGGAAATACTAAAAAATATGCAGGATCGGTGAGAAATGACCAAGTGTCACTGACTGTCTCTTCACTGACGCTCCAAGATACAGGAACATATTACTGCGCGCTCTGGACTGACAGCAACACAGTGCTAACTGTGAGAGGAAATCATTACAAAAACCTGCTTTCAGAATCAAAGCGGTTTATGTGGAACAACAGTAGCAGCAAGTGGAATATTTTAACTGTGGCGTTAATTTTTGATGCCAGTATGTCATTAAAAACGATTTTAAACCTTCAAAAAAAAAAAAAAAAAAAAGGTGTATGAGAAGAACCCTAAACACAAAACTGTAGTAAACACAGAGACTGTTAACAACAGGCTGCAATAAAAATGTTTCTTCAACTTTAGGCTAGTCATCTTTATAGGCTATCCCATAGGTTACTCTTTAGCTATTACAATAAAAAGCATTTTCTTTTTGTTAAATGAAGGTAACATTACTTGCAAACGTTTTATTGTGTCTTGATTATGTAAAATGCCTTTTGTGAATATATATATATATATATATATATATATATATATATATATATATATATATATATATATATATATATATATATATATATATATATATATATTTACACTTGTCACAAACTCAGATCCCAATCTTAATTTATGGAAAAACATTTTACATTTACATTTAAAATAGCACTGGGGATTACAGTAATCTTAGTTAAACGATATAGGCTTATTTGAGCATTTGTTGTGTGAAAATTTTTAAATAAAATTTTTTTATATCGATACATTCAAACTGTCCCACAGCTGTGACATCACTTCCTCCACTATCAAATGTTTTGCCTGTAATAAAAGTTTTATCAAAAATGAATGTCTTGACATGCAGATCTTCAACAGTGGATGGTGCTATTGAGCTGCAAAGAGGATCCGTTTCAGCTTTAAGTTTCTATTAAAGTTACTAAATTACTTCTGATAAATTAAAGAGAATCCCAATTCTATATCAAATACATCAGTCAAATGTATCAGCTTTTAAAATATATTTTATTCTGATTGCTGTACAAGAACAAATCACATCACAACAGCATTTATGTTTATCATAGCTCCACCTCAGGAAATGATGTCACTGAACAATTTTCTGCAAAGATTTTGGCAAAATAATCTAAAGAAGTGTAGAGGAAACTTTATGAGCCATAAATCATCTCACATAACCAAATGAACGATGCTTATAAACTTGTGCGCTGTTGTTCTCATAATGATTCATGGTAAGTACACTTTAAAAAGGGGTTAAATAGGTCAAATAAAATAGATTAATATGTTAATAAAACATAAATGTGAAAACTTATTTAAAATAACTGATTTACATTTTATTTCATCGCAGGAGTGGAAGGTTTGAGTTTAAATCAACCTCAAAAGGTTTTGATAAAGTTAAAGGGTAAAACTGTGTCCTTCAGATGTGAGGTCACCGACTTGAGCTCTGGTAACTATGTTCACTGGTACCATAAGAAAGTCGGTGGAACATTTAAAAGAATACTCTACATCAGTCATTCTGGGGTTATTACAAGTGAAGCAAAAGAATATGCCTCTGAAAAAACTGGAAATTCATATGGTATAAAACTCAAAGAGATAAAGGAGGATCATGCTGGCACGTATTACTGTGCATGCTGGGAGAGCAGCCACAGTGAGAGAAAGCTTTGACATCCGTGACATAAACCATGAGAGACTGTTATTCCACCACAGGAACAATGACAAAATCTAACAGTTACAAACCACATTTATTACAGTATTGAATCGTCTGAGAACCACAAAATAGTGCGGTTTGGTGTAGCAAATATGTTTGCAGATAAAAACAACAGCAGAGAGTTAGGATGATGGTTATGAAATATAGTGAAAATGCCTCATGCAGGCCTTCTCAGTGCTGCAATATTAAGAGATGCTGTACATCATCTAATACAAAAGGAATTCATGAACAACACACAATTCAATGCAGTATTTTCAACACAATAACACATGGCCTACTGATATCCCTACAAAAAATAAGTATACTTCAAGGTCATTTTTATTAAGTATTCTTAAGTAACGTATATAGTATAAAAAGTATATTTTTAAGTATACTTTATGTAGTAAGTATACTAATATCAATGTACTATACTTGTACTTTATACACTTTTTAGTGTAATAACTTTTAGTGTACTAAGTCTACTTTTATCTATACTTTAAGTGTAACAGACTATATGTTAAATACACAACTAGTTTATACGTTTTTTTGTTTGTACTGCAACTATACTTATTGGTATACTGATAGTTAAATACTTGTAGCACATTTTTATTCAATGAAAGTACACTTTGAAGTATATTATCAGTGAACTACTAGTATTTTTATACTGCAAGCATATTATGGAGTCAAATCAATGCCACATATATTTACAAAAGAATAAAGTATTGCAAAAGAAAATAAAGTTTTAAAAGGAGAAAAAAAAATGTTTTGCAAACAAAAATGAAGAATTGCAAAATAAAAACGAAGTAATGAAAAAATAAAGATATAATTAATTGCAAAATTCAGTGACAGCTGTAAATTAAGCTTAAGAACTTTGATCCTATTTTATCTCTGCAACATTTTTTTTTTTTTGCAGCAATGATTTTGAGACATATTTGCGACAACCTTACTATAAAAGATTAATTAATTCAAATAACCTTAAGCATTTGTTCACATAATCATATTCAAAGAGAAAGGTGCATCTCTCTGATAAATAAGCAAATATCTCACAGATTATGTGGGGATAATGTAACATTTGAAATTCATTTCAGCAGAAAAGGCACATGTCAAATTTCTTTAAAAATGGTTTCTAAGGTAACTCCATTTCAGGAAATGACATCAGCACACTTTTTTTCATACAGCACCCTAAGTTCATACAAAAGCAGTGTGAAACCTGAAAGACAGCTTTACACCAAGCAAGGTATAATATTTTTTTCATCGGATGAATGATGTTTTTATACATTTATATTTTCCTCCTCTTAAAGATGCCAGGTAAGTGACATTTATAAAAAAAATAAAGCTATAAAAAAATGAACTGATTTAAATGTAATGAATTTGTTTTTGTCAAAGCAGCAGTTCTGGGAGTGAGTGTGGATCAAGGGTCAAAGGCTGTGGCTAAAGCAGAGGGCAAAACCGTGTATCTGCCCTGCAAAGCGACCGGTCTGAGCTCTTCAGATTATATCCACTGGTACCAAATAAAAGACGGCAAAGCCCCGTCAAGACTGCTCTATATCAGTAAAGATGGTGCTGTCACTCGTGATAGCAACAATCCCCAAGCAAGTGATTTCACAGTGGACAAAACAAAGCTTTATAATCTAAAACTGAGTGACACTAAGAAGAGTCACAGTGCCGTTTACTTCTGCGCTTACTGGGAGAGGGACTCAAGCGGCAGCACAGTGAGAACATTTACTCACATCCTGTACATGAACTACACTGGTAAATCTAACTGATGAATGACAAATTTATATACTTTAATATTTATTTATCTGTCACTTTCTGTTTAAGTTCTCAATTTGATTTAAGCTGCAAATGCACAGAATAACTGGATGAAGGTATTTGGATCTGTTCAGATCTGAACTTTATTGTCCTGCTGTTCATTATGAGGTTATTTGTACACACTGTATTCTTGTGATTTTGGAATATGTCAGGTGTATCTCATATATGTTATGCTTTGTGAAGATATAAATAAAGTATTTGGCATTTACAGATTTGTAGTTTTCAGTTTGATGAAGAGCTCAAATATCACTTGTCCTTGTGTGATGAAAATAAATTCAGTATATTCAGCAGAGTGCCAACTTTATGTGCTTTTCACATGTATTTTAAGTCATTTCTGAAGCTGACAGACATTCCACAAATATATTGAACTCTAGTCTAATTGAACAAATGTATGAATATTGTAGGCTATAATATAAAACTGATCTTACAATTTATTTTACAAATAAAAGCAAAAAATAAAGAGCTTTTTTCTCTCTCAAGTTGATCTCAGTGACCAATTTAAAAATAGCCAATCACTTTTTAAACTACATTGTGAATTTTACAACCAATGTATTCTGAATTACATCACAGATTTAAACTAAATTTTAGCCTACTCAGAGCATCTTGCCAACACAGACAATCTGTGAAACATCTTCACCTGTTCAGCATCTGTTTAAATCCACACAAGCCACTTTATACCGAGTGCCACTGAGGAAGAGCCGCTTACTGTGAGATCTGCTCTGGAGAAGCTTTTAATAAACCAGGGTTAAATTACATGTTTAATGTTGCCTAACCCATGATTGGTTTAACTTGTGTGAAAAACCTTCTTGTGATAGTGATGACGATGAGATAAAGAGGAAACCACAAGGACATCATCATATCTTCTGATTGGCAGATGCAGTTCATAATTCATCAAACTCCTGGATGACAGATGTAGACATGGCGATGTCTGGAATGATCACATTTGTGTTCTTAGTAATCTTGATAGGTGAGATTTAAGTATTATAATTATTAACATTTCTCAGTTAAGACTATTCGGTTCGTGTCGCACAAGTGACTTGCAAAACATTTTAAACAAAAATTTTTTTTGGTAGGAGCTATACGGCTTTGTAGATTTGTTATAAAGTCATAAATAATGACAATTCGTTTTATCGATGCAATGTCCAATACGGATTCGAACATGTTGACTCCTCCTCTGGCTGGAGCGACCGCGGTTCCGAGCTTCTGTTCTGACTGTAGTTCGTGTGATGAAACGTTTGAAAAGCAGATGAAGCTTATGTGAGCTGTTTAAAGGTCTGTGACAAAATACAAGTGCTTTAATTTAACTGTTTCTCTTATGGTTTTAGATTATTTAAGTGGGCAAAATATTCCTACGCATCCTGAACGTGTGGTGTTTAAAGCAACGGGTAAAGCCGTTAGAATCAAATGCACTGTGGATTCATCGACGCTCAAGTCCAACGCTCTCCACTGGTACAGAGCTGAGTCAGGGGGAGCTTTCCAACGATTAATGTATTTCGAAGCTGGACAGCCAAAAGCCACAAACGACAAGGATGTGCCCACTGGACCATATGGTGGATCGGTGAAACCTGAGATAGTCAATAACACACAGCAAGTGTCACTGACTATTTCAAAACTGGTGCTCCAAGATACAGGAACATATTACTGCGCGCTCTGGACTGGAGATAACACAGTGCTAACTGTGAGAGGAAATCATTACAAAAACCTGCTTTCAGAATCAAAGCGGTTTATGTGGAACAACAGTAGCAGCAGGGGAGACATGCGGAATATTTTAACTGTAGCATTGCTTTTTGTTGTAAATATTTCATTAAAAAACTTTAAATGTTCTTGCGTATCAGACTATACTGTTAACAACAGGCTAACTGTTTCTTCAACTGTATGCTGTGGTCATCAATAGGTTAATCTTTATCAAAATGATAAGCTTTTTTTGTTGTTGTTTTTGAAGGTATAAAAATTGCTTGCAAACCTTTTATCATGCCTTGTTTCTTAAAATGCCTTTTATGTGTAATTTTCTTTTTGTCACAAACCCAGATCTTCAATCTTAATATACATTTTACATTTAAAATAACGTTTTAAAAAGAGGTTAAAGGTGCAACAGAGGATGTTTTCGTCGACTGAGAAACCAAAGACCGCTAGTGAGTTTTTGAAATGAGCGCATGCGTAAGAACAACCCCCCTGATCGCGTAAACGATTGGCTGATGTTTTTAAGGTCCTACCTCGTGCACAGATGATATATATTAATATTATTCCTTTCAGTGCACCTCATAAATAGTCTTTTATCAGTTAGTAAAGACAGTTTCAAGTAATATTGCAAAAATGTATAAAACAAAACATCCTCTGTAGCACCTTTAAACAATCACAGACTATTTAACCATTTGTGAAATTTATTTTTAAATACATGTTTAATATCAGTTTATTCAAATTACAACTGTCCCACAGCTGTGACATCACTTCCTCATCAAACATTTTGGCCATAACAAAGTTATCAAAAATTAATGTCTTGCATACAAACTAGACAAAAGTGTCAATGAAGGGCATGTCTGAAAAGAAATATGAGACACGGTGTGTGAAGAAAATCAATAAAAATGAAGATAAAGCAGTTGATTGAAGAGAATATTTTTATTCCAAACAAGAAGACAAGAAGTTTATTCAAATTAGCTCACGGATATTATCATTAGATAGTATTCAGTTGACTCTTTCAATATGAATATGAGCTAATTTTTAATGCCACATAAGTCATTGATGTTCAACGCATCCTGATTTTTTCTTTCTTCAAGTTTTTATCATATATTCTCCTATATTTGTAGTGTTTGTACACAGTTGTTTGTTTGACATGCAGATCTTCAACAGTGGATGGTGCTATTGAGCTGCAAAAGAGGGTTTTTTCAGCTTTAAGTTTCTATGAAAGTTACTAAGTTACTTCTTATAAATTGCATTTTACTAAATTACTTCTGATAAATTAAAGAGAATCCCAATTCTATATCAAATACATCAGTCAAATGTATCAGCTTTTAAAATATTTTTTATTCTGATTGCTGTACAAGAACAAATCACATCACAACAGCATTTATGTTTATATAGCTCCACCTCAGGAAATGATGTCACTGAACAATTTTCTGCAAAGATTTTAGCAAAATAATCTAAAGAAGTGTAGAGGAAACTTTATGAGCCATACATCGCCTCACATAACCAAATGAACGATGCTTATAAACTTGTGCGCTGTTGTTCTCATAATGATTCATGGTAAGTACACTTTAAAAAGGGGTTAAATAGGTCAAATAAAATAGATTAATATGTTAATAAAACATAAATGTGAAAACTTATTTAAAATAACTGATTTACATTTTATTTCATCGCAGGAGTGGAAGGTTTGAGTTTAAATCAACCTCAAAAGGTTTTGATAAAGTTAAAGGGTAAAACTGTGTCCTTCAGATGTGAGGTCACCGACTTGGGCTCTGATAACTATGTTCACTGGTACCATAAGAAAGTCGGTGGAACGTTTAAAAGAATACTCTACATCAGTCATTCTGGGGTTATTACAAGTGAAGCAAAAGAATATGCCTCTGAAAAAACTGGAAATTCATATGGCATAAAACTCAAAGAGATAAAGGAGGATCATGCTGGCAAGTATTACTGTGCAAGCTGGGATGGCAGCCACAGTGAGAGAAAGCTTTGACATCCGTGACATAAACCATGAGAGACTGTTATTCCACCACAGGAACAATGACAAAATCTAACAGTTACAAACCACATTTATTACAGTATTGAATCGTCTGAGAACCACAAAATAGTGCGGTTTGGTGTAGCAAATATGTTTGCAGATAAAAACAACAGCAGAGAGTTAGGATGATGGTTATGAAATATAGTGAAAATGCCTCATGCAGGCCTTCTCAGTGCTGCAATATTAAGAGATGCTGTACATCATCTAATACAAAAGGAATTCATGAACAACACACAATTCAATGCAGTATTTTCAACACAATAACACATGGCCTACTGATATCCCTACAAAAAATAAGTATACTTCAAGGTCATTTTTATTAAGTATACTTAAGTAACGTATATAGTATAAAAAGTATATTTTTAAGTATACTTTATGTAGTAAGTATACTAATATCAATGTACTAGTAGTATACTTGTACTTTATACACTTTTTAGTGTAATAACTTTTAGTGTACTAAGTCTACTTTTATCTATACTTTAAGTGTAACAGACTATATGTTAAATACACAACTAGTTTACAACTACTTTTTTTGTTTGTACTGCAACTATACTTATTGGTATACTGATAGTTAAATACTTGTAGCACATTTTTATTCAATGAAAGTACACTTTGAAGTATATTATCAGTGAACTACTAGTATTTTTATACTGCAAGCATATTATGGAGTCAAATCAATGCCACATATATTTACAAAAGAATAAAGTATTGCAAAAGAAAATAAAGTTTTAAAAGGAGAAAAAAATGTTTTGCAAACAAAAATAAAGAATTGCAAAATAAAAACGAAGTAATGAAAAAATAAAGATATATAGTTAATTGCAAAATTCAGTGACAGCTGTAAATTAAGCTTAAGAACTTTGATCCTATTTTATCTCTGCAACAAATTTTTTTGCAGCAATGATTTTGCAACATATTTGCGCCAACCTTACTATAAAAGATTAATTAATTCAAATAACCTTAAGCATTTGTTCACATAATCATATTCAAAGAGAAAGGTGCATCTCTCTGATAAATAAGCAAATATCTCACAGATTATGTGGGGATAATGTAACATTTGAAATTCATTTCAGCATAAAAGGCACATGTCAAATTTCTTTAAAAATGGTTTCTAAGGTAACTCCATTTCAGGAAATGACATCAGCACACTTTTTTTCATACAGCACCCTAAGTTCATACAAAAGCAGTGTGAAACCTGAAAGACAGCTTTACACCAAGCAAGGTATAATATTTTTTTCATCGGATGAATGATGTTTTTATACATTTATATTTTCCTCCTCTTAAAGATGCCAGGTAAGTGACATTTATAAAAAAAATAAAGCTATAAAAAAATGAACTGATTTAAATGTAATGAATTTGGTTTTGTCAAAGCAGCAGTTCTGGGAGTGAGTTTGGATCAAGGGTCAAAGGCTGTGGCTAAAGCAGAGGGCAAAACCGTGTATCTGCCCTGCAAAGCGACCGGTCTGAGCTCTTCAGATTATATCCACTGGTACCAAATAAAAGACGGCAAAGCCCCGTCAAGACTGCTCTATATCAGTAAAGATGGTGTTGTCACTCGTGATAGCAACAATCCCCAAGCAAGTGATTTCACAGTGGACAAAACAAAGCTTTATGATCTAAAACTGAGTGACACTAAGAGTCACAGTGCCGTTTACTTCTGCGCTTACTGGGAGTGGGACTCAAGCTACAGCCACAGTGAGAACATTTACTCACATCCTGTACATGAACTACACTGGTAAATCTAACTGATGAATGACAAATTTATATACTTTAATATTTATTTATCTGTCACTTTCTGTTTAAGTTCTCAATTTGATTTAAGCTGCAAATGCACAGAATAACTGGATGAAGGTATTTGGATCTGTTCAGATCTGAACTTTATTGTCCTGCTGTTCATTATGAGGTTATTTGTACACACTGTATTCTTGATATGAATATGTCTGAATATGTCAGGTGTATCTCATATTTGTTATGCGTTGTGAAGATATAAATAAAATATTTAACATTTACAGATTTGTAGTTTTCGGTTTGATGAAGAGCTCAAATATCACTTGTCCTTTTGTGGTGAAAATAAATTCAGTATATTCAACAGAGTGCCAACTTTATGTGCTTTTCACAAGTATTTTAAGTCATTTCTGTATCATTTCTGAAGCTGACAGACATTCCACAAATATATTGAACTCTAGTCTAATTGAACAAATGTGTATATTGTAGGCTATAATATAAAACTGATCTTACAATTTATTTTACAAATAAAAGCAAAAAATAAAGAGCTTTTTTCTCTCTCAAGTTGATCTCAGTGACCAATTTAAAAATAGCCAATCACTTTTTAAACTACATTGTGAATTTTACAACCAATGTATTCTGAATTACATCACAGATTTAAACTAAATTTTAGCCTATTCAGAGCATCTTGCCAACACAGACAATCTGTGAAACATCTTCACCTGTTCAGCATCTGTTTAAATCCACACAAGCCACTTTATACCGAGTGCCACTGAGGAAGAGCCGCTTACTGTGAGATCTGCTCTGGAGAAGCTTTTAATAAACCAGGGTTAAATTACATGTTTAATGTTGCCTAACCCATGATTGGTTTAACTTGTGTGAAAAACCTTCTTGTGATAGTGATGACGATGAGATAAAGAGGAAATCACAAGGACATCATCATATCTTCTGATTGGCAGATGCAGTTCATAATTCATCAAACTCCTGGATGACAGATGTAGACATGGCGATATCTGGAATGATCACATTTGTGTTCTTAATAATCTTGATAGGTGAGATTTAAGTATTATAATTATTAACATTTCTCAGTCAAGATTATTTAGTGATTTTGGACTTTTAAAAAGGGAATTTCCTTCAGTAGATTTAAGGGGTTCGTCTCGCACAGGCTTATTTTGTCAACTATCTTAAAACCTTTTAAACAAAACACTATTTTGCTGTATAATATGCCTATTTTCTCCAATAAGCTTCGCTTCTATTTTAGTGCGCTCCGAATAACTCGTTGTTGATGACACATTTTAAAAGACACCGAATGTCTACTTACACAGGTCTATGCTAAAAATGTCATTATAGGATTTCAGATACCTAATTGTTGTGTTTACACACTCAGCGCATTTTAACTGTTTCTCTTGTGGTTTTAGATTGTTTAAATGGACAAAATATTCCTACGCATCCTGAACGTGTGATGTTAAGGCAAAGGGGTAGAGCTGCGAGAATCAGATGCATTGTGGATCCATCGACGCTTCAGTCCAGCCCTCTCCACTGGTACAGAGCTCAGTCAGGGGGAGCTTTCCAACGATTAATGTATTTCGAAGGAGGAAAGTCAAAACCCATACTCGATCAGGGTGTCCCTCGAAGATATGCTGGATCAGTGAGTGGTAAGGAAGTGTCACTGACTATCTCAACACTGCAGTTCGACGATGCAGGATCATATTTCTGCGCGCTCTGGACTGGAGATAACACAGTGCTAACTGTGAGAGGAAATCATTACAAAAACCTGCTTTAATAATCAAAGCGGTTTTATGTGGAACAATAGCAGCAAGGGAGAGACATGCGGAATATTTTTTTAATTGTATAGCATTGCTTTTTGTGGCAAATATTTCACTAAAACTACAAAATAGATACTGTAGCCTACCATACACAGAGACTGTTAACAATAGAACAGTAAAAATATGAACAAGAAAACGTACTCGGTTACTAACATAACCTCGGTTCCCTGAGATATGGAACGAGTACTGCGTATGGGGGAAAAGTCTCCCTTTTTCCCCACTACTGAAGCCTTTTCAATAACGCAGTGTAACTGCACCGTCATTGGTTCACTCATAGACAAGTTGTTGAACCAATGGCGGCGCGGCTCAGCTGCGCGGCCTATGAGAAGAGAGCGCGCGAACATTCCCGCCAAAAGGGGCGGGGTAATGTGCTATAGCGAGCGTTTCGCCATAGGCCATAAGGCCATATCGACTGAAGTGACGACCTAAGCCGCAGCCTCGTGGCACGGCAAGTAACGCAGTACTCGTTCCATATCTCAGGGAACCGAGGTTACGTTAGTAACCGAGTACGTTCCCTTTCGGTATTTCACTCGTACTGCGTATGGGGGAACAAATTCAACCGCGCCGTGCCACGGCTGGGGAACGACAGAACTTGACCGGACGCCAATAGTGGGGACCAAGGACAAGTGAAGGCCGAAGCCGCCGTTACCCTGTTACACTACAAAGGAGAGAACTCCTGGGTTTGTCTAAAAAGCGGAACACCTAGAGGGCCGCGAAAAGCCCTAACAGGGCATAAAGTTTCCAGCTCTGGCTCTTCCGATGAACGGTGAAGCGCAGAGAGTGAAATCACTTGTGCTCTGTACGGCGTTGAGAGCACTTTGGGAACGTAGCCAATTTTTGGTTTCAAAACGACCATGGAGTCGTTTGGACCGAACTCAAGGCATGCAGGGCTCACCGAGAGTGCCTGCAGATCGCCAACTCGCTTTACTGATGACAGAGCAAGTAGTAAGGCAGTTTTGAGTGTTAAGGGTCTGAGGCCCGCTAGATGCAGTGGCTCAAAAGGAGGACCTTTAAGAGCTCTGAGGACCACGGAGAGGTCACAGGGGGGAACGGTGAGGGGATGAGGAGGATGCAATCGCCTAGAGCCCCTTAGGAACTTAATGACCAAATCGTTCCGCCCTACTGATTGTCCAGCAATGGGCAAGTGAAATGCTGCAATGGCTGCTACGTAGACCTTAAGCGTAGAGGGGGCTCATCCCAACTCTAAACGCTCCTGGAGGAAGGTCAGGATGAAAGAAACATCACATCCTTCTGGGTCGATGTTGCGTGTGGAACACCAGCTAACAAAGACCGACCACTTCTGGGCGTAGAGGCATCTTTTAGACGGGGCTCTCACCTGTGAAATGGTATCTAGCACTTCCTTCAGAAGGTCAGATGATTCCCGTCGAGAATCCACAGATGTAGAGCCCAAAGCTCCAGCTGCGGGTGCCAGATTGTTCTGTTCGCCTGAGAGAGGAGGTCCCGTCTCAGGGGGATTGGCCATGGGGCTTTTGTGGAAAGCCGAAACAGCTCCGAGGTCCAAATCTGGCTCCTCCAGAGTGGGGCCACTAGCAGAACTCTGTGCTCGTCCTCTTTGATTCGCCTGATAACCTGAGGGATCAGGGCAATCAGAGGAAAGGCATAAAGAAGGGTATTGGGCCATGTGTGGGCCAATGCATCGTCCTCCTTCGAATAATAGGTTGGGCAATGAGAGTTGTCTTCTGAGGCGAAGAGGTCCACCTATAGAGCTCCCATATAGTGAGAACTGTCTGGGGGTGGAGCATCCACCCATCTGAGGGAACGTTGTTCTGAGACAGAATATCTGCTCCCAGATTGTTCTTTCCGGGTATATGAGTCGCTCTGAGCGACCAAACCCTTGGGGATGCCCATTCCAGAAGGCTTTTCACCAGAGCGCATAAGCGGCTGGACGAAAGACCTCCCTGGCAATTTATATAGGAGACCACTGTCATACTGTCCGACTGGACTAAGACGTGGCGATCCGTCAGATGAGCCCGAAAGGCATGGAGGGCTCGTGCCACTGCCAGCATTTCGAGACAGTTGATATGTAGGTGGCTTTCCTCGTGTGTCCACGAGCCGAAGGCCAGACTGCCCTCGCACAGAGAGCCCCAAACCGAGTTGGATGCGTCTGTCGAAAGTAACGTTCTTCGTGATACCGCCTGAAGGGGTACTCCGAGTGTGAACCAAGTGGGGTTCATCCAGGGCTTCAGGGCTTCCAGACAGGCCTGATTGACCTTGAGGCGCAGGCGACCGTGGCGCCAAGCGTAGGGAGGTACCCGAACCTTCAACCAGTACTGCAGAGGCCGTATGCGAAGTAGGCCAAGCTGAAGAACTGGAGAGGCGGAAGCCATGAGCCCTAGCAACCTCTGGAACAGCTTCAGAGGGAGGTAGGCTTTGTTCCTGACGGAGGCCGCAAGCTGCTGAATGGCCAGAGCGTGCTCTGGCGAGAATACTGCCGTCATACGGACAGAGTCGAAAACTGCGCCCAGGAACGGGATACGTTGAGTGGGAAGCAGCGAGCTCTTGGCTGGGTTGACCCTGAGACCCAGGCACTGTAAGTGGCTGAGAAGCACGGATCTGTGGTGCTCTAGTTCTGTGTGCGAGCTGGCTAAAAGGAGCCAGACGTCGAGGTAGTTTAAAACACGTATTCCCATCTGTCTCAGAGGGGAAAGGGCCGCGTTCATGCACTTCGTGAAAGTGCGAGGAGCCAGGGAGAGCCCGAAAGGGAGGACCGTGTATTGGTAAGCCACACCCTCGAACGCGAATCTCAAGAATCGCCTGTGATAGGGGGCTATCTGGATGTGAATGTAAGCATCCTTCAGATCCAGTGAACAGAACCAGTCCTCGTGGCAAATCTGCGCGAGGATCTGCTTCAGCGTCAGGACTTTGAACTTTCGCTTCATGGGGGAAAGGTTCAGTAACCTGAGGTCCAGAATGGGTCTGAGACCGCTGTCTTTCTTCGGCACCAAGAAGTAGCGGCTGTAGAAGCCCGACTCGCTCTCTGGGAAGGGAACTATTTCTATAGCCCCCTTTCTCAACAGGGTTAAAACCTCGGTTCGGAGGACATGTGCGTCGTCCGCTTGTACCGAAGTCTGAATGACCCCGCCAAACCGTGGAGGTCTTCTGGCAAATTGGAGCGAGTAGCCCTGGATTATGACCTTCAGAATCCACTCTGACACGCCGGGGATGGCTTTCAAAGCCTCGGCCCGGGTGGCGAGAGGGAGAATAATATCGGATGACGGCCCACTTAGAAGGGGGTTGAGCACCGTATTGGGCGGAAGAGGATATTTGCTCTTTTGTGAAATATTAAAAAAATGGGTCGCAGGGCGCAGCACATGTGGGCTTTATTACAGCAGATTGTGTTTCTCCCGCGCCCAGATATAAACGAGGCGGAGGGGAGTTTGCACGGCAGCGTTTTTGGGGGGGGTCCGGCCGCGGCGGGACCTTCCCCAATCCTCTTCCTTCTCAGACTAGGATGACTTAGGAGTCACAGGGTCCAGCACAATCCTGGGCCGGGGTCCCTGGCGCCTGGGGAAGGAGGAGCGCTTAGAAGAGCGCGAGCGCTGGCGTTGCTCCTTGGGCGGTGCTGCTTGGGAAGCAGAAGGGGCGGGCTTGGTCTGCTGAGCCGGCGCAGGCCTGGGGCGGCTAGAGGCAGACGCGGAGCTAGAACGTTTCGGCAAAAAGTGTCTCATAGCCTGAGAGGACTTCTGCGCCGCAGTAAAGCATTCTGTGAAGCCCTCCACCGCGGGTCCAAAGAGTCCTGACGGGGACACAGGGGCATCCAAGAAGGCCGTCTTGTCCTGCTCCTTGATCTCCGTCAGATTCAGCCATAGTTGGCGCTCCAGCACAACAAGGCTGGCCATTGACCTGCCAATGGCCTGGGCCGTGGCCTTCGTGGCCCGCAGGGCTAAGTCAGTAGTGCTGCGGAGGTCCTTAAAGGCAGGTGCATCAATACCGGACTCGTCCAGAGAGCGGAGGAGTTTGGCTTGAAAAACCTGAAAGATGGCCATAGAGTGAAGTGCTGAGGCGGCCTGGCCTGCTGAGGCGTAGGCTCTACCTGCTAGGGCGGAGGTGGTCCTGCAGGGTTTGGACGGAGGGCTCTCTTGGCTTTCCATCCCACGGCCGCGGGAGGGCAGAGATGAGCGGCCACTGCTTCGTCCAGGGGCGGCAGGTGTTCGTACCCTTTTTCCTCTGCGCCGTCCACGGCGGTGAGGGCCGAGCGGTGGGTCGTGTGTAGGCGGGCAGAGTAAGGGGCGCGCCACGACTTTGTCAGCTCCTCGTGGACTTCGGGGAAGAACGGGGCGGAGCGTTGGCGAGGGGCCTGGCGGCGGCCTGGAAAGAACTACTCGTCCAAGCGGCTCCGCGATGGCTCCTCTGGCGGAGCCCAGTCGAGGTCCAGTTCCTCTACAGCCTTAGACAGGACGCGGAATAACTTGGCGTCCATGCCAGTGCCGTGATCAATAGGCTCCAATGAAGGCAGGGGGGCGGGGTCGTCCGGCTCGCGGGCATCCTCAAATGTTTTTTCTATAATAAAGTTCTATCAAAAATGAATGTCTTGAATATAAATAAGAAAAAAAGTGTCAATGAAGATCATGACTCAAAAGAAATATGAGACATGGTGTGTGAAGAACAAAATGAAGTTAAAGCAGTTTATTGAACAGAATATTTTTATTCCAATCAAGTTCCAAACAAGGAGTTTTATTAAGTTTGTAAAAGGCAAGACAAATTGGTCAGCCTTTTTAAACAAGTACATTCAGTTTTTTAATCACCTCAGAGTACTAAACACAATACATAATTTTAAATGTCATGGAAGTAATACATGGAATGAAAGAATTTCAAGAAAACATGACAGGGACCTTCTATGTTTGAGGCATTTCCTACCCTGTTTTCCCAATCCACTTATGCATATTGTTTTAAAATTGTTTGAAAACAATGCACACTGCTAATATTTAAAATGTGTGCATTATTTTAAAGTGTAGCATATGTTTTGAAAAATAATGCAAGTGTGAAAACAGGTAATGGGAGTTACTCAAGTTTAGATCAACTAGACTGAAACATGATGACTGAAATTAAATGTTTTGTGCAGAAAACAATCAGGAAATGACATCAGCAAACTGTATTTGAATGCCATATAAGGCTGTGTACAATATAAAACAGAACATTACTCTCCAAAAGTCTTTTTCAACTAGAATGATGTTTGCATACTTTTATATTGCCCTTCTCTCAGAGATCCCAGGTAGGTGCCATTTAAAATTAATCCTTTATGATGATTTTATTATTATTATTATTATAATTTTTTTTTTTATGTTTTTTTTAATGTTTTGTTCAATCAAAGCAGCAGTTCTGGGAGTAACTTTGGAACAAGGTCAACAGATGTTGGTCAAAGCAGTGGGAAAAACTTATATCTCCCCTGCAAAGTGACCGATTTGCAGTCTTGGAATTATATCCATTGGTAGCAAAAGAGAGAGGGTGAAGCTACATCAAGACTACTGTATATCAATGCAGGCGGTAGCTTTACTCATGATACCAACAATCCCCAAGCAAATGACTTCACTGTGGACAGAACACAGCTCTATAATCTAAAACTGAGCAACACAAAACCCATTCATGCTGCAGTTTACTACTGCGCCTACTGGGACACGAGCAACCACAGTGAGAACATCCACACTCATACTGTACATCAACTACTGGATATTATCATTAGATAGTATTCATTAGATTTGACTCTTTTGAATAGAAATATGACATCAGCTATTCTTAGAGCTGATATTTCACGTGTATATAAACCCAATTTCCACCTCCACTATTATAAGTCCCTGAAGTTCAACACATGAAGAGCAACAGGCATGATTTTTTCTTTCTTAAAGCTTTTATCATATTTTCTCCTATATTTGTAGTGTTTGTTCACAGTTGTTTGTTTGACATGCAGATCTTCAACAGTGGATGGTGCTATTGAGCTGCAAAAGAGGATTTTTTTTTTTCAGCTTTAAGGCTCTATGAAAGTTAACTACTTCTAATAAATTGCATTTTAATAAATTACTTCTGATAAATTAAAGAGAATCTCGATGATATATCAAATACATCAGTCAAATGTATCAGCTTTTGAAATATATTTTATTCTGATTGCTGTACAAGAACAAATCACATCACAACAGCATTTATGTTTATCATAGCTCCACCTCAGGAAATTATGTCACTGAACAATTTTAAACATTTAAACATTGTTGGAAACGTTTGAGTAGTGCTTACCCTGGGACATGTGTCAAAAAGTGATTTATGGCCCCTTTGATTGATGACTTGACAGGTGTGACCTTTTGTCCTTCCGTTTCCGGACTGTGTCAACACAACCTTTGACCCCGATGTCATTGACCTATGACCTCCGGATATTAGGATGAATGTAATGTTGTTTGTGTTTGTCCATCTGTTTCTGGACTGTGTTTATGAGCGTCATATGTTTTTATGTTCAGGAAGTGGAATGGTGTTGGGGGTGTTTATACAGGTGTGGTGGCCAATCTGTCGATTGTATTGGATGTGAAATGGTGTGGGAATGTTTATAACAGGCGGTGGGAATTTGATGATTGAACGTATGAACTTTGACACGATGATATCCGCATTCCGGCACGTGTCTGTAAATGAAACAATACAAACAAGATTAATAAATTAGAAGCGCTGTTGTTTCTATGAAACCGTATTAAAGAAAGCATATGAAATAGTGTTTATATGAAATAAGATGAAATAAACTGAAATTATTATTAATATTATTATTAAACCTTTATTTAACCAGGAAATAAAACTCTTGAGATTTAAAATATCTTTTACAAGAGGGCCAAGACAGACAGC
Organism: Chanodichthys erythropterus; assembly: GCF_024489055.1. Taxonomy (NCBI): domain Eukaryota; kingdom Metazoa; phylum Chordata; class Actinopteri; order Cypriniformes; family Xenocyprididae; genus Chanodichthys; species Chanodichthys erythropterus. Next base: position 31,885,833 of record NC_090236.1, on the reverse strand, counting down.
ACATTTAATTGAACATATAGCAAAATACAGTAATTCACAGAAATACACAAAATCACTCAGATGACACAGAAGCTAGATCCTTTAAAATACCCTTAAAATCATTTAGTGATACAAACTCTTTTAAATGTAAAAGAAATAGAAATTATATGAAAAAAGTATTTTGAAAGCTTTGAGAAGTTTGTTTTCCAGCTTAATAAAATACTGATTTTAAATAATGCAGTTGAAATATCTATCTTATGAATTAAGATAAAATAATATTTTTGATGCTTTAAGAGGTTTTTAACTTTAAGAAAAGTATGATGATAAATGAAACATATAAAAAGGGTTTATATGAAACAGTATTAAAGCATATGAAATAGTGTTTATATGAAATAAGATGAAATAAACTGAAATTATTATTATTAAACCTTTATTTAACCAGGATATAGAACTCTTGAGATTTAAAATCTCTTTTACAAGAGGGCCAAGAGGCAGTACATTTAGTTGAACATATAGCAAATACAATAATTTACAGAAATACATAAAATGCACTCAAAAACAATTACAATCAAATGACTCTGAAACTAGATCCTTTAAAATACCCTTAAAATCATTTAGTGATACCAACTCTTTTAAATGTAAAATAAATAGAAATTATTTGAAAAAATATATGTATTTTGAAAGCTTTAAGAAGTTTGTTTTCCACTTTAAAAAGTACTGATGTTAAATAACGCAGTTGAAATTTTATGAATTAAGATAAAATAATATTTTTTAAAGCTTTAAGATATTTTTAACTTTAAGAAAAATATGATGATAAATGATACATATGAAAGGGTTTATATGAAACTGTATTAAATTTTACTGATGTTAAGTAACGCAGTTGAAATAGTGATTTTATGTAACAAGCTGAAATAGTATTTTTAAGGCAACTTACCAGTTGAGTTGAGATGCATGCAGTCCATTTACTTAACTGAAAATGAGTTGGTTTCCCTATTGCTGTGGGCGGGTCTAACTCTGTCTGTGGATGTGATTGGTTTGCAATGTGTCAAACTATTAAAAGTGAGTTAGGGTGGATATAACACCTCTTATGGTTTATTATTGAGGGATGAAAGCTAAATCTTTCTTCCTTCCTAACTTCCTTCCTTCCTTCCTGGCTCCCCTGACACTGACAACCTGGGAGATGAATAATAACAAATATGTTACTAACATTTCTTTAAACCTTTATAGTTTTAGCTGATGAAATTATGAAAATATAAATACAAATAAATAAATACCATAACTTTAAAATGTTAGATCAAAAAGTTCATTCAAAAACATACACTTCTTTTAAACGATTATAAATAGTATTTATGATTGTATATAACACTCCCTACAATAAACGTGCTACTAAAACAATGTTAAACATTTATTATAGTTTTTAGTTAAATAAAAGTATAAAAGATCTTATATTCTCAGAGAGTTGAAGATGTAACTCCTTAGGCTATATGATGTATATTTATTGAATGCAATAAGTTGAAACATAAACTCTCTCTCTCACCCTATCTGCCCTAACCGCTTCTCACACCAAGGTGTGGAATGTGAGACAGTCACAGCAGTGGGGCAGGGAACAATCTGTGGATACTTCCACATGTGGGGATTCCATGTTTTATGGGGGTTTTCCATAGACATGATTTTTGTAGTGTAACTGTATATTTTAGCCCATACACAAACACACGACCCTCGCAGAAACCTTTCTGTATTTTTACATTTAAGTAATAAATAAATAAATATATTTTAAAAGCTGTTTTTCTGATGGGACAAATTTTGCTCAGGGGTAAAAATGGGTGGTATTACTATACTTTTGGCCGCATTTTGTCCACACAATTAAAAGCAATTCATCTCTATTTTAAATGAAATGATTATAAAAAAATATATAAGACAATGAATAATAACAAATATGGTACTAACATTTATTTAAACCATTTTAGTTATAGTTTTACCTAATTTAAATGTATATATATATATATATATAAATATGAAAACAACTTACATTTTCAGAGAGCTGACAAAGTAGTCCTTTATGTAAAGATAAAAAATAAAATAAAATAAAATAAAAGTGAAATAAATAGTTGTATCATAAACAAGACACTCCCAGATCCACCCATTCAGGGATAAACTCCAGTGTGAAATGATGCTTCAGACCCTCACATGGACGGGGGAGTCAGACTACATGAGCCTCTGTGTCACAGCATATGTTAAGACCGCCAACTCCTTTCCAGAGTGAATGTTTTTTGTACTAAATTTATTTCAAAGCACAATCTTAAAAGTTTAAAAGTGATCTTTTAATTTTAAAAGGTTGTTTAAATCCAGTCTTTAAAGATTTAATAATCTTTTTATCTTTCTGGAAGTCTGCTGTATAAAGATAACATCTGACGAATGATGGTAGAAACGATTTCCTTAAATTTTACCTAAAGTATTATTTTTTATTTTTATTAATCAAGAACTGTAAAATGTTGAAATCAAAAACCTGTACTTAGTTGTCTTAGATCTTATTTCTCAAAGATTGAAACAGTATTTTCGTCCATGCAACACACAAAGTTTTTGAAAAATCTGTATGTTTTTAAGATAAACTGCGAATGTTTCATTCAATTTTTAAAAATCCAAATGTGAAGGTGTCTGTGTGTTTGATGCCTCACAACTCTCACGTAACCTCAAACGAGGGCTTAACATTGCTCTTGTATAGCTTAAGTTGTATCTTTAAGAAATTCACACATATTCAAACAGAGACCAGGAGTTCCTCTGGGCTGTTCCCATGAAAAAAATGTCTTGAGTGAATATTTAATTTTACTCGTCTTAATTCGAAGCATTATATTATTTTAAACTTCAAATAAAAAAGTGGTCATATGTTGTCATACTCTTATGGTGTGCCTGAACTCAACATCTGACATAAGTGCAATACTAGATCATGGCTACTGCAAAATAAGTTACATTCAAAAAATTAACTTTCACTGTTGTTAATTTCACTCAATCCATCCCTGTTCACATTACTAAAAAAAAAAAAAAAGAAAAAAGAAAAAAAAATCATGCAACTACATGAACTTAATTTAACTGAGTTGTTTTTACTAAAAATGAATATTGTCAGGTTTACTTAAGTGTTTGTTCAGTCAACTTAACATTGCCGAGTGAAACACACAAATTAATGTAGACATAACTAACTGGGCAGTGGATCCGTAGTTCCCGGCATGCTTTGCAAGGGTCTGCATTAAGAGAGAAAATTTTCCATTTTTCAGTAAAGGGGAATATGTTGGTTGTTTATGATAGTGTTTCATGTTCAGTTATGTTGGACATTTAGAGAAGTTTCTGTAATGTTTTTGAATTTTGCGGTTACCATTATGCAGAAGAGTGTCGCCTGTGTTTAGGCTGTGTGCACTCGTATATGCATGTTTAGGTTGGAATTCTTGCTCGCAGTTCAATTGAGTTTGATCAATGAGTTAATTTTGAGTGCATTTTGTATAACAAATAGGTAATTCAATAAGGTAAATTAAGTCAATAAATATATTCACCATACATAATAAACATGACATAACAATAAACTGCACATATATATTATGTAACTGACAAATTCAAATGATTTGTATTTACTCAGACATTCTGTCAGCTTTAAATTGTTATTTGTAAATTACTCAATATAGTTGCGACACTTTTCATTTTTATTTATTTTATTTTATTTTTGTAAAATTATTTTATTTTGAATGTGGTCTTTATCAGTGTGGAATACCCTTTACTGAAAATATACAAAAATGTATAATATCGGTTATCTACTCAAAATTGATGTAGAATTTTAAAAATGTTGATGCGACAGTTTGTCTGTTGGTCGCAGTGATGACTCTAGCAGGAAGAATGCCCTTTGACACCCAGCGTTTTTGCAGGGTGTTAAACACCCTACAAGGTAGTCATTATTTGTCATTCATACTGTTAAAAACTAGCGTATGATGTCTGTTAAATATGTTTATTTGTGTTTAAAAACCTTTTAAGGTGAAGTAGGTCACACAAAGCCATCTGATTTTACTTTTCTTATTTCTACAAAGTTTCAATTCCTAGTAAATATTAATTAAACATATGATAAAACAAGAGAATACTGTTGACAAATATGTTTTTTAAGAAATAGGGATTACCATAGTCCAAACAGTTCCTCACATAATGACACCATTAAGGAAGGCCGACACATCTACTGTCTGTGTGTGTGTGTGTGTGTGTGTGTATGAATGGATGTACTGGCCAGATGAACTGCCGCTGTCCATGAGTAGCTAGTTTTACCCCAAATTAAATATTGTATTACACTTTTTCTTCATACCTGTGTTCTGACACAATGTCATTAATTAGTGCTTTTTGTTTTATAAAATGTTCACACTACTTTTATCACAGCTAAACCAGATAACACGTCATTTTTCTTTTTGACAAACCCCCATTTCAGATCCAACAGTGAAGTGGAATAGGTCTTATTCTCAAAGTTTTGGAATTGATGCAAACATGCGATACAGGTATCTGGCTAAAACCTCGTACTAAACAAAGAAGGGAATATGCCTCAGCATGTATAATACAACATTTTTACTCAAAGTATCATGGTTTCAGACCATTTTTAAAAGGTTTTAGTGCAATTTCTACATTTGGTCTCTTTGTAGTTTTTAGATGAAGACTACTCTTTGAGCATAGTAAAACATGCATAGGCATTAATGAACAAATACAGCATAAGAAAATTGAATGGCAGTCCTTATACATTAGACACCTTATGCATTTTTGTTTTGTTTTTTACATATATGACTTTTACACAAGTTACAAATTACAAGTCAATCATGTCACGGACACACAATTTGACATGTTTCTCTTAATAACTTGTTCTTCTTTAAGAAAACCAAAATGTTTTAACATATCGTAAATTTCAATAGTTAGCCAGCAAATGCAAGTGAACTGTTTATTACTGAGATAATTTACAGATATATGTGAAACAAGCTCTGTCACATCAAAGTTAAATTCTAGTTGAACATTGCTATTTCCCCCACATGTTTAACAATGCTAGTGTTCTTGGTCACAAAGTTCTCATTGTAGCATACTGGCTCTGAACACAGACCAAATATTAACATGTAACAGTTTGCAGACATTTGTGTTTTTTATGTTTCTTTCATTTTGTTTACCTTTTTCTGAAACACACTGTTTTACCACGGTTTCATTTTTAACATCACCATTCTTCTTTTGTCTGTAATTGTTTTCCTTTATCGTTTTACCCATTCCATTTTGTCCGAAAAACTGTTTCCTAGAATCTGTTGTAATGTTTGTGAACTTTAGGTGTTCTCTGCATCTCTTTGTTCGTAGCATTTGGTTGATTTAATAAAATGACGGTTTAAATCATCGTCTTGGGTCATTTTATATACTATGTTATATTTTGGGTAATAGAATGCAGAGCAAAGATCTTTGAAACATTTTATTTTGAAAAACATTCAAATAAGGCATTATCGATGTGTAGTGTTATATACAATATGTAGGCCCTACATTGCGTTTAAATTTTACTCGAGACACTTTAATATGACAGTGTCAACAAAAGTCTTTAACTCTTAAAAGCCTTGAACCATTTTTAATATCTTAACATCTTAACTTAATTCTTAAGTAAATGTTAAAAGTCTGCACAAAAAGAAATTCCATCTTATCTACTTTCTAAATGCATGTCATGGAACTATTGCAACAATTCATAAGTGCTTGTTTTTGTTTTGTTTGTGTTCATTTTATTTTATCTATTTTTTAAAACTCGTATAGAATCAGGATTGCATGTTGTGTAATACTGTTTTTAATGATCTCAGACATAGTCATAAATAACAACAAGTGATTCAAACTTTTATTTCAAAGTTATTGAATATTGAAGAAATGACATTACATACATAAGTAAAACAGTAATCATGAAATTACAGGTGATCTAACCATAAAAGAAAATCTCTGCAGACTATCATGTTTCGGTCTAGGATGTGACTGACCAGCGTTTCAACAATTTCGCTGATGGTGGTATCATCAGCATTGTTTGAACGCAGTGAGATACAAACATCTGTAACAATTGTACACATACAGAGAACCACAGTAACTCCTAACTCTTTGGTACATTCAGACATCACATCCAGAATTTTTCTTATTATTACACAGATTGGTTCTTTGGTGTAAACACACGTGCTCGTCACATCAGAGTACCATGAATTTGCCAGGCCTCTTACTACATCCATCTAATTTTTGAGATTTGTTACATGCTTGGTATCCCCCTCACAGTCCTTATTCGAATCAAATGCAGCATCAATGATCTGGTGCATCAGCTGAACCATCGGTCCTCTGAAATAATCTTTAAACATACAGTCCAAGACCCCTTTTAGTGGGCACTCATTGCCCGTGGCGCACAGGCATGCAGGGTGTCGGTGCACAGCCTCATCAGAACTCAAAGGTGGGTCGTTCTCCATCAGCTTTGCGTAGACATTTCAGAAATCCTCTGCATTTTCAGAACTCAACACGGTATAAACTTTGTCCCCTATTCTATGCTGAAAGATTCTAATAGTTCCTGGAATCTCCTGTGAGTCAGTCCTTAAGCCTAGGCCTTGTGCGTTCACGGTTTGAAATTCAGGTTTTTGGGTCTGATCTCCCAAAGTGTGAGTCAAAGATGCGTCAGGCTCAGACAGACAGGAATGTTGATTATGGTGGTCCATGTAACAACCAGACAATGTTCCCTCTAATTTTGCTCAAAGAGATGTTTGCAGTAGCGCAGCAGTCCGTGTTGGTACAGTTGTCTATAGGTTGCAGCACCAGCTCCCGCACACAGAACGGTTAGGAAACTCAGGTTGCTTGCGATAAGTGAGCTCTCTGTAGAGTTTATCAGGACAGCCGATTGGGGACAGCCCTCACCCCCTGTTGTGAGGGATGTATTGGGGTAGCCATCACGAAGTCATAAATAATGATATAAAATTAAAGAAACACATTGTGCAACAGAAATAGCAAAATGTAAAAGTCCTACATCTATCAAAAGAGAGAAGTTTACTCACTCATTTCACTTAATCCAGATATTTTGATTAAAAAGTTATGAGGTCAAAAACAAACAAAACAAAAACAAGCACTTATGAATTGTTGCAATAGTTCCATGACATGCATTTAGAAAGTAGATAAGATGGAATTTCTTTTTGTGCAGACTTTTAACATTTACTTAAGGATTAAGTTAAGATGTTAAGATATTAAAAATGGTTCAAGGCTTTTAAGAGTTAAAGACTTTTGTTGACACTGTCATATTAAAGTGTCTCGAGTAAAATTTAAACGCAATGTAGGGCCTACATATTGTATATAACACTACACATCGATAATGCCTTATTTGAATGTTTTTCAAAATAAAATGTTTCAAAGATCTTTGCTCTGCATTCTATTACCCAAAATATAACATAGTATATAAAATGACCCAAGACGATGATTTAAACCGTCATTTTATTAAATCAACCAAATGCTACGAACAAAGAGATGCAGAGAACACCTAAAGTTCACAAACATTACAACAGATTCTAGGAAACAGTTTTTCGGACAAAATGGAATGGGTAAAACGATAAAGGAAAACAATTACAGACAAAAGAAGAATGGTGATGTTAAAAATGAAACCGTGGTAAAACAGTGTGTTTCAGAAAAAGGTAAACAAAATGAAAGAAACATAAAAAACACAAATGTCTGCAAACTGTTACATGTTAATATTTGATCTGTGTTCAGAGCCAGTATGCTACAATGAGAACTTTGTGACCAAGAACACTAGCATTGTTAAACATGTGGGGGAAATAGCAATGTTCAACTAGAATTTAACTTTGATGTGACAGAGCTTGTTTCACATATATCTGTAAATTATCTCAGTAATAAACAGTTCACTTGCATTTGCTGGCTAACTATTGAAATTTACGATATGTTAAAACATTTTGGTTTTCTTAAAGAAGAACAAGTTATTAAGAGAAACATGTCAAATTGTGTGTCCGTGACATGATTGACTTGTAATTTGTAACTTGTGTAAAAGTCATATATGTAAAAAACAAAACAAAAATGCATAAGGTGTCTAATGTATAAGGACTGCCATTCAATTTTCTTATGCTGTATTTGTTCATTAATGCCTATGCATGTTTTACTATGCTCAAAGAGTAGTCTTCATCTAAAAACTACAAAGAGACCAAATGTAGAAATTGCACTAAAACCTTTTAAAAATGGTCTGAAACCATGATACTTTGAGTAAAAATGTTGTATTATACATGCTGAGGCATATTCCCTTCTTTGTTTAGTACGAGGTTTTAGCCAGATACCTGTATCGCATGTTTGCATCAATTCCAAAACTTTGAGAATAAGACCTATTCCACTTCACTGTTGGATCTGAAATGGGGGTTTGTCAAAAAGAAAAATGACGTGTTATCTGGTTTAGCTGTGATAAAAGTAGTGTGAACATTTTATAAAACAAAAAGCACTAATTAATGACATTGTGTCAGAACACAGGTATGAAGAAAAAGTGTAATACAATATTTAATTTGGGGTAAAACTAGCTACTCATGGACAGCGGCAGTTCATCTGGCCAGTACATCCATTCATACACACACACACATACAGACAGTAGATGTGTCGGCCTTCCTTAATGGTGTCATTATGTGAGGAACTGTTTGGACTATGGTAATCCCTATTTCTTAAAAAACATATTTGTCAACAGTATTCTCTTGTTTTATCATATGTTTAATTAATATTTACTAGGAATTGAAACTTTGTAGAAATAAGAAAAGTAAAATCAGATGGCTTTGTGTGACCTACTTCACCTTAAAAGGTTTTTAAACACAAATAAACATATTTAACAGACATCATACGCTAGTTTTTAACAGTATGAATGACAAATAATGACTACCTTGTAGGGTGTTTAACACCCTGCAAAAACGCTGGGTGTCAAAGGGCATTCTTCCTGCTAGAGTCATCACTGCGACCAACAGACAAACTGTCGCATCAACATTTTTAAAATTCTACATCTATTTTGAGTAGATAACCGATATTATACATTTTTGTATATTTTCAGTAAAGGGTATTCCACACTGATAAAGACCACATTCAAAATAAAATAATTTTACAAAAATAAAATAAAATAAATAAAAATGAAAAGTGTCGCAACTATATTGAGTAATTTGTACAAATAACAATTTAAAGCTGACAGAATGTCTGAGTAAATACAAATCATTTGAATTTGTCAGTTACATAATATATATGTGCAGTTTATTGTTATGTCATGTTTATTATGTATGGTGAATATATTTATTGACTTAATTTACCTTATTGAATTACCTATTTGTTATACAAAATGCACTCAAAATTAACTCATTGATCAAACTCAATTGAACTGCGAGCAAGAATTCCAACCTAAACATGCATATACGAGTGCACACAGCCTAAACACAGGCGACACTCTTCTGCATAATGGTAACCGCAAAATTCAAAAACATTACAGAAACTTCTCTAAATGTCCAACATAAATGAACATGAAACACTATCATAAACAACCAACATATTCCCCTTTACTGAAAAATGGAAAATTTTCTCTCTTAATGCAGACCCTTGCAAAGCATGCCGGGAACTACGGATCCACTGCCCAGTTAGTTATGTCTACATTAATTTGTGTGTTTCACTCGGCAATGTTAAGTTGACTGAACAAACACTTAAGTAAACCTGACAATATTCATTTTTAGTAAAAACAACTCAGTTACATTAAGTTCATGTAGTTGCATGATTTTTTTTTCTTTTTTCTTTAATTTTTTTAGTAATGTGAACAGGGATGGATTGAGTGAAATTAACAACAGTGAAAGTTAATTTTTGAATGTAACTTATTTTGCAGTAGCCGTGATCTAGTATTGCACTTATGTCAGATGTTGAGTTCAGGCACACCATAAGAGTATGACAACATATGACCACTTTTTTATTTGAAGTTTAAAATAATATAATTCTTCGAATTAAGACGAGTAAAATTAAATATTCACTCAAGACATTTTTTTCATGGGAACAGCCCAGAGGAACACCTGGTCTCTGTTTGAATATGTGTGAATTTCTTAAAGACACAACTTAAGCTATACAAGAGCAATGTTAAGCCCTCGTTTGAGGTTACGTGAGAGTTGTGAGGCATCAAACACACAGACACCTTCACATTTGGATTTTTAAAAATTGAATGAAACATTCGCAGTTTATCTTAAAAACATACAGATTTTTCAAAAACTTTGTGTGTTGCATGGACGAAAATACTGTTTCAATCTTTGAGAAATAAGATCTAAGACAACTAAGTACAGGTTTTTGATTTCAACATTTTACAGTTCTTGATTAATAAAAATAAAAAATAATACTTTAGGTAAAATTTAAGGAAATCGTTTCTACCATCATTCGTCAGATGTTATCTTTATACAGCAGACTTCCAGAAAGATAAAAAGATTATTAAATCTTTAAAGACTGGATTTAAACAACCTTTTAAAATTAAAAGATCACTTTTAAACTGTTAAGATTGTGCTTTGAAATAAATTTAGTACAAAAAACATTCACTCTGGAAAGGAGTTGGCGGTCTTAACATATGCTGTGACACAGAGGCTCATGTAGTCTGACTCCCCCGTCCATGTGAGGGTCTGAAGCATCATTTCACACTGGAGTTTATCCCTGAATGGGTGGATCTGGGAGTGTCTTGTTTATGATACAACTATTTATTTCACTTTTATTTTATTTTATTTTATTTTATTTTTTATCTTTACATAAAGGACTACTTTGTCAGCTCTCTGAAAATGTAAGTTGTTTTCATATTTATATATATATATATATATACATTTAAATTAGGTAAAACTATAACTAAAATGGTTTAAATAAATGTTAGTACCATATTTGTTATTATTCATTGTCTTATATATTTTTTTATAATCATTTCATTTAAAATAGAGATGAATTGCTTTTAATTGTGTGGACAAAATGCGGCCAAAAGTATAGTAATACCACCCATTTTTACCCCTGAGCAAAATTTGTCCCATCAGAAAAACAGCTTTTAAAATATATTTATTTATTTATTACTTAAATGTAAAAATACAGAAAGGTTTCTGTGTTACAGATCCCTTGTTCTCCTAGACTCCATTTCCCAAGATCCTCCTGTTCTCCACACCTGCACTCACTTCCCTCGTCATCTCCCTATCATCACGGATCACCTGCACCTGGACTCTATTGTTAGCACTCCCTTTATATGACACTCACTCCCTTCACTCCTCGTCCGTCTTAATGTTATGTTTACGTTGTATGTTTGGTTCTTCTTGCCTTTTGGATTAAAGTATTGTGTATTGTGGAAATCCGTACCTGCCTCATCTCTTCTAACCAGTACAACTGTAACATTCTGCGAGGGTCGTGTGTTTGTGTATGGGCTAAAATATACAGTTACACTACAAAAATCATGTCTATGGAAAACCCCCATAAAACATGGAATCCCCACATGTGGAAGTATCCACAGATTGTTCCCTGCCCCACTGCTGTGACTGTCTCACATTCCACACCTTGGTGTGAGAAGAGGTTAGAGAGATAGGGTGAGAGAGAGTTTATGTTTCAACTTATTGCATTCAATAAATGTACATCATATAGCCTAAGGAGTTGCATCTTCAACTCTCTGAGAATATAAGATCTTTTATACTTTTATTTAACTAAAAACTATAATAAATGTTTAACATTGTTTTAGTAGCACGTTTATTGTAGGGAGTGTTATATACAATCATAAATACTATTTATAATCGTTTAAAAGAAGTGTATGTTTTTGAATGAACTTTTTGATCTAACATTTTAAAGTTATGGTATTTATTTATTTGTATTTATATTTTCATATTTTCATCAGCTAAAACTATAAAGGTTTAAAGAAATGTTAGTAACATATTTGTTATTATTCATTGTCTTATATTTTATTTATAATCATTTAATTGAAACTAGAGATAAATTCCTTTTTATAGAACCAATTGTGTGTGTTTGTGCTAACTGAGCGAAATTTGTCCCATGAGCAAAACAGCTTATAAAATATATTTATTTATTTTAACTATTTATTACTTGAAATGTGGAAACATGGAAACCCCTACATGTCTGGACATGACCACAATATCTCTTATGGTTTGATCTGGCTGTTTCTTCATTAGAATCTTATTTTTGTTACTTGCAACATAGAGAGAAGGTATTGAC